>NC_046659.1:124698070-124725938 GCF_010883055.1 Belonocnema kinseyi | reverse complement strand
AGAGGGAGCTCTTCTTAATATTTTGACACCAAAATCATGTCGATACACCTTACCGACTGCGAGTAAAGCCACCCACGCTTTAACTTGACAGACTGTATGAAATTTGAATCAAAAAAGTTGATTTCATACAAAAAAAGATGAATTTCGAAGAAAATACATGAGCTCTCAACCCAAAAGTAGAATTTTCAACTAAACTAGAATAATTTGAAAAAATGAATTCAAAAAAAATATTTCAATTTTAATAAACAGATGAATTTTGGCTTAAAAAATAATCGTTTCAAACAACAATGAATATGTTAATTTTTAATTACTATAGTAATTAAAAAAAGGATTTTTCAACCAAAACGGCTTAATTTTGAATCAAAAAGAAGAATTTTTACTCAAACTTTGCTTCTTCAAGATAAAAAATAATAAATAAGAAATTATGACAACCCTAAAACCTACCTAGTTGGTAAATTTTTTACCAAAAAGATGAATATCAAATAAAAGAAATAACTTTGAAAAGAAAAAACAAATTTTTAACCAAATCTAAGAACCGTAAGTGGTATGCACATTACAGGAAGATCTTAAATTTTCGTGCGCAGGTGCGAAGTTTTCCTGTTCTCATGCATGTAAAAGTGTGCGAGTGAGAAAGTTTGACAAATTGACGTAAGTTAGAGCGGTTCTGTTCATTTGTTTTGATGCAGGTGGCAAAAATTTTTCGTTCTAAGATTTTTTTTTCTAAGTTGTGGTGCAAGTTACACGCCGAAAAAAGCGAATACGCTTCGATTTTTTGAAGCCTTCACTGTTAACTATGAAATTTAGAAAAATCTATTTCTAAATTTTAATTCGGAAGATTAACAAAGGACCCTTGAGTGTCGGCTACTCTATTGATATAGCCTGTCTGCTTGTTATTTATGATCGAATTCTAATTTCAATTTCAGCCTCTCTGCTTGTTATTTATGATCGTATTTTTATTTCAATTTCGGAAAGGACATTTTAAACCCTTTAAAACATTTAAACAAGCTACCTGGACCTTTAAATAGATCTACCTGAGTGTCTGCGGAGAATTTATCAGAGCTTCTCAGAGCCAATCATCCGTGCTGATTATATTGTATACATGCTTATAAATACGTAATTTACCAATTTCTTAACAGAGTCACCTCGTAATAACTTTTGATGAAATTATAATATTTTTCATGTCAACGTTTCGAAAAACTTTAAACTTTAAAATTTATAACTTATTTTCGATTAATAAACAAAATATTTCTGCTCGCCTTACTTTTTCGTTACTAGATTCTCACACCGATTGATTATAGGAGAAGCATTTTTTCCAATAACGCAGGCCCAAAAAAAACTTAATTTTTGAGTCTTGGATGCCAATATGATATTTCTATGTATTTTTTTTGAAAATACAACCGGTTTAACCCTTACACGTCAGAATTCTGACATAACTTCAAAAACAAGCAATAAATCATTAAAACAGAAAAATTATTTATCATGTAACATTTTCACCCCCCCCCCCTCCTTAATCTGGTAACTCCATATCCCCATGACTCCATAATCCTCTTAACTCGCAATAATATAAGCCCATAACCTCAAAATCCCGTTACCTCAATCAGAAAAAAATCTTTTTTGGGAAAATAGAACAATTTCGTGAGTTTTTCTTGTGCAACATAGTCATGGGTGAGTAGCTCTATCTCCCCAAAATCCCATGACACGATAACCTAAAAACTACTTCACTTTTTCACTCTTAATTTCTTCTATCAGTATCAACAATGAGTTTCGTCTCCGATTCTTGCCCTGTACGCTATAGCTAGAAAATTTTTCTCAATGTTATGATACTTGTGATTTCTGCTGTCCCACAAGTAAAGACAGCATGGGAATTTCGTAAAACCAGACTGCTGACCCAGAATCATTGTCAGGATCTTGACGACGATCTTCATCACCGCAAATAAGCTACTTGTGTTGTTTGTAGTTAATCTTACCCAAAACATTTGTATATTTGCGTATTCTTCTTCGAACGTTACTGAGTGTGATATACTCGTAGGTATCGAAACATATTTATTTGTACTTTTGTAATAACACCGCTTTAAATCCTATCCTATCATTAAATACCTAATCTCTATTCCAATAAAACGAAACCTTTGTTCTTTTAGATAACATACTGCTTTCTAAATTTTCGGCAGCCCTAGTTCTCTGACTAAATCAGTCAGTGCTTCTTGATTCTATGGGCGTAGCATACCATCTTTTTTCTTCTTTACAACATATTCTTCCTGATCAGTGTCATCTTTACGCTCGCTGCTCTCTTCATTGATATTTTCGTCAGTTGCTACATCAATCTCCGTATCAGCCACATATGCATGAAGGGCTTCTTCATGATTTTTCTTATTACTTATCTCAGACATGGAAGCTTTAAAAATGCTGGACACGATTGTATACTGGATTTTAAAAAAATTACTGGAGTCCAATCCTACTATGTCAGTCAAACAAAAATAACAATCGCCTTTGCTCTAGGGCTCCCGTCAAAAAGTTGGTGTAACGAACTTCATTTTCACAACATGCTCAATGTTTCAGTTCAACATTGATATGCAAGCACAGTAGATCATTTCGGGCAACACAACATAGCTTCATTGGATCACATCAAACCCAAAGCAGTGCTGATATATTGGACGCATATTTTCTTTTCAGTTTTTAAAATTTTTCTTCATCTTAAAATCATTGCACACGTAGCAGTACCTATCACCATTTACAGTACATTCATGGACATTTTCGCCCAAACGTAATCGTGTTTTGTAATTGTTCATATTAGCCATAGATGTATAAGAAACCCACAAGGTAGGGGTCACGTTCTAATCGCGGGTGAGTCTGCCGGCACCGGGATGATAACCCTCATAACTCCCTTGGACTAAGTATGGGGGCTTTCCGACTTTGACGAGGACAACGACAACTTGTCAACAGACAACCTCCGGCTTCATCCTCACACCCTGCCGTCCACCTGCAGGACAACGCGCCTTCCACATATCTTCCTTAAAAATAGTGTCACTATCTCCAGTGTTCTTTAAGGTAGCAGGATGAGGCTGAAAACTGTACATAGTATATAATTTTTACGGTTTCAGTGGATTATTGGGTGTTTTTGAGGTTATGTCCAAATCCTGGCGTGTAGGGGTTAAAATGTTGCATATTCGATTTCACCAAGAAAAAATACATAGGAATATGATATTGGCATTGTGTAATAAATATTTGAGCTGTACATAAATTAATGAATTGATGTATTTTGTTGCCGATTTAATGATATAATGATTGATTAAATATTTGATTAATTTACTCACATATTTATACATTTATTAATGTACTTACGTTAATTAAGCTAATTTAATCAATATTAATTAAAACTTTCATTATTATTTGATTAAATAATATCAATTACTAGGAAACAAACAATATCCGAAACTCTTTTTTTAAAATTACTATCAAGAGACGTCTGAAAAGTTTAATAAGCTTGAATTTAAAAAAGAAACTTTAACACCCGTTACGCGGAGAATAGTTATGTTAAAATTGAGGAAACAGTTTTTTTTTACTACGTTTTTTATAGTTCAAAATTAAATTCTATTTAAGAATTGTAAAAATATAGTTCTATTACAATTGAATATAATTTCTCTTGAATCTCTTTTCTAGATATAAATTAGTGAAATTTTACTAATTAATTCAAATATTCAGTAGATCGATAGTCGAAAATTATTATTTGCTTTGAAGAAATAAATAAATTAATTTAGGACTCTTTATAATCTAATCTATTTTACCTCACTTTATTTACATGCTTTTGTACTCCAAGACAAATAATACTAATACAGAAGCTTATTAAGATTCCCTGAAAAATTGAAAATAATTTTTTATTCTGAAAAATTAATTTCAAGGGAATATTTAAAAAGTTTTTTAAAGAGTTCCAAAGTTGTAAAAATAATTATCTGGAATATTTATAGAAAGTAGCTTATAATTACGCGGGATTTGTTAAAATGTTAGGAAAAATTTGAATAATTTCAAAAGATATTTAAAAGGTTGAAAATAGTGAAAAATAATTATAATTTGAACTCATCCCAAAAGATGAAAAATAAAATGTAGATTTTAAATCGAGGTTTGGTGACTTTTTAGGTATTTTAAATGGTTTCGAGATAATACATTTTTACAAGATACCTTTGAAAGTTTAGTAATTTTTCAGTAAAAAATATAGTTTTGGAGAATGTTTTCAAACATTTCAAAAGAATATTTGATGTATGAATAACAATTGAACAATTATTTAATTTCAACGAGTCAAAATGAAAATGATTTATCTTCCAATTTAAAAAGTGTTCCATAAAAAAGTGTAATCTTTCAATTTTTAATGTTTCTAACTTATAATTTTTGAAAATTCATAAATTTGTTGTTTTATTCTTCAATTTAGGACATTGAAAATAATAGCGTTCATTTATATATACACCAAACTCTCGCTTTTAGTCAATTGTCCGAGGTTGCCTTCAATTGGCTTGGATTTATTTCGGGGTGATAGAAACGTAAACAGTGAAGGCGGCCTGACTCGTCGTTAATTGGAATATATATCTGTATATATAATACCTCAACCGCTACTTGCTGTAATAAAAGTTTTGATTCGTTGAAACAATTTCTTCCGATTAACACTTTCTTAAGAAGAAAAAATATGCCTCAACTAGGATATGAACCGGCAACACCGCTATCCATGAGTTAACCAATTACTTGGATTTAAATATTTTTGAATCTAAATTTTTGTGGCTTTGAAAATAACCCTTAATCCAGAAGATCAATAATACCAAAGTAAACAAGTATTTGCTTCAAAAATATCTTTTAAATAGTTTTAGTGACAAAAATATGCAAAATATTTTAGGGGTCTACCGCAGATTATGTAAAACATACATATCTGTAAGATGCATGAATATTACATAAAACATGTAAAAATTAAATTTTCCCTTAAAATAATATAATTCGGGATACCCAAGGACTTCGAGGAATTTTTTGGAATTAAGAGCATAATGGGATTTTAAATATTTGAAGGAATATTATAAAAATTCGAAAGATTTAAAAGGATCTTAAAAGTATTTTAACAGTGTATGTTTTGTATCAAGCATTCATTCTTACATTTTATATTTTAAAATCCCTTACGTTTGCCGCCTTACTTATCCAAGATGGAGAAATTAAGAGGTGGATTAAGCGCCACCACGAATGTGTTGTCCTGATCCTCTTTTGGTGCCCTTCCCGTCGACTCCGAACCCTCATACTTATTGTTTGTTCTTATTTTAAACTTTATTTCTATTCGGTCCGGTTCCTTCTTAACTAATATAATTATATCCCGCACTCTCCACGACGTTTAAACGTAGATAAATATCTTTGTATCTAATTATAAGAATGTGGTTCTACAATATTTAAAACAAATTAAATTTTATTATAGTTCATTTGTCGTGGTATAATCAACTAAACACCTACATCACTTATATTCTAAATAGGCGGAATCGGTTTAAGGGTGTTTAAATGGACGTGTGCGCGTGACTTTACCCAAAGATATTTTACCTAGGTGCAACAAGGTTCAGGAGTGGGCACGGCCGTCGTATATTTTAAGGTGCTGCTCTCTACAACTTTTCGTCGTTTCTGTGAAAAACTCGTCCACGATTACGTCAACAGGCGGGGTGGGTAGGGGCGCACACTGAAAGGTGTTGAATTTCCAAACCGAACGAACGTGATTTTCTGTTTTTCGCGTTCGCTTTCGCCATCACTATAGCAATTTTTGCTATAGCTGAGTCGGTCGGCTGGTTCTGGACGCCAATAATTTTGTGAATACTAAATTACCTAATTATATTCAAATTAAAAAGAGCCTAAAAATATTCTATTTTTCTTATTATTTTGAAAGTGATTAATTTCTCTTACGGTTGATTTAAAAGATAAATTTTCTAAATAATAAATGATTAAAAAAAATTCTTTTCGTACTTTAGAATTGTAGTGAAATTTCAGAAATTTTTTCTTAAAACTAAACTTAAAATTTAAATGAAATAGACATGCATTTAAAAATTAAATAAAATTTTAGTTAAATTTCAAATTTAAATGAGCTATTTTGTTGAAAATTGGATTATTTTGTGAAAAATTCAACTGGTTTGTTAAAAAAGTCATATTTTTTTTCATAATTGAACTCATTTTTTTGAATAATCTTTTTTTTTGGTAAAAAATTTGACTGTTTTTTTTCTTTATTTCCTCCTCCTGGATAGAAAATTGTTCCCTCTTGATTGAAAATTGGTATTTTTATATTCACATCAAAGAAAGTATTAGATTTGTGTAAAATTTGACTCCCTCCAGTTTTTGTTAAATTTTTACGGTTTGAGACCTCCTGAATCCAAATAACAGGTTTTTACGAATGTGCCTGTCTCTCTGTATGTCTTTATATCTGTATGCCTATCTGTCTGTCAACACGACAACATTTGAAAAAATAATTCTATTAGATTAACCTCTGGTACATTCTTTTAGTGTCCTAAACTAAAGGCTAGGATCGTTAGCCAGTCATTAGAGATAAAAATTAAAAAAGTGAGCACCTTTTGAATATTTTCGAGACCATTTTTTCACAATTCAAAAATTCTCTGTACGGTTCTTCTTAGTAACGAAAAAGTCGAACAATTTATCTTAGGACTTTTTTAATCAAATTAAAAATTATTAGAGTTACAGCATTTACAATATTCCGAAAAACACACGAAAATGAACCTTTTAAGACAATTAATGGGCGATATGAATAAATGGCAAAAGAAGGAAAAGTTTGATTTCTGAATGCCCTAGAAGATTATCATAACACCTTTTTGAACAACAAAAATAAATAAGCATTCGCGAAAAATTGTCCAGGGGTGGTTCCGAAGGAATTAACCCCAAAGCGCAGGTGTAAAAAACGTGCCGAAAGCTGAATGGCACCTGGGTGAAGTGTCTAGAACGGTGACTCTGGGATGCCGGGCGACCTCTCAAAGTACGCAGCCTTATCCTTGCATGCGGGGCTCTAAAAAGATGGACAAACCCCTTTCCCTAGATTCTCGTCGGAACAACCATGACACCACCAAACATAGTTGTAGTAAGTGCGGTTGAAAACAACAGAACGCGCAGGAATGCCGACAATCGGTCGACCAACAATGCAGATCACTCTAGAGCTGGGGAAGCTAATGCAGGTGAATTCAATGCGATAAATCGTGGAATCTCAGGACATTAAGGTAGACGGAGCGACTGAATCGCGACTTGCTAGAGTATTACTATGCGAGTATGGCCCCTGAACGTGGTTACATGACACGACTGCATGCTCTGTGGTTGCACCGTCTCTTCTACAGAAATGTGGAGGATCAGTCAATGTCGTGTGCGCTAAGTTTTGCTTATCTAAAGTCACCCATGTTGAAGTCTGGTATTGAGGGTTTCAATTCGGTATGCCAGAAGGTGTCATTTCCACCTTAACATATCGTCGCCACATTTTGAGCCAAGGCATTCCCGATGATAGCCATGTCGATACAGCGAGTCCAACGATTTTATAACTTTTTGATACCGTCCGAAAAGTACTCGATCGAAAGGTCTCCAAAATACGCCTCAGTTTCAGCTATGAGCTCCTCATTTGAGTAAAAACGCTTACCGGTGAGCCATCTCTTCACGTTAGGGAACAAGTAATAGTCGCTGGGGGCCAGGTCTGGTGAATACGGTGGCTGAGGAACCAATTCGAAGTCGATTTCATGCAATTTCGCTTGTGCAACTAAGCATTAATGAACAGGCGCATTGTCGTGATGATAAAGCGGTTTTTTCTTCTTCAAATGCGGTCGTTTTTCGGCTATTTCGATTTTCAATCGGTCCAATAATGATGAATAGTATGCTCCGGTTATGGTTTTACCTTTTTCAAGATAGCCCACGAATATTATGCCATGTGCATCCCAAAATACGGAGGCCATAACCTTTCCGACCCATTGTTGCGTTTTTGGACGCTTCGGAGCACTTTGGCCCGGTGGAACCCACTGTTTTGCCTGTTGCGTTGACTCAAGAGTGTAGTAGTGGATCCAGGTTTCATCCATGGTTATGAATTGGTGCAAAAACTCGGTCTTCTTACGCGAAAATAATGCCAAATTCTGCTGGGAAGTTGTCACACGAACTCGTTTTTGGTCCACTGTGAGCAAACGCGGCACCCATCGCGCGCAGAGCTTCTTCATGCCCAAAACTGAATGAACGATATTGCCCACACGTTCCAATGATATATCTACAGCATTAGCTACCTCTCTCAATTTCACTTTGGGATCATTTAACATCATATCATGGATTTTTTCGACATTTTCTGATGTAGTGACCTCTTTTGGGCGCCCAGGTCGTTCAGCATCAACTGTGCTCGTACGGACACAACGAAACTCGGTAAACCACTTATGAATCGTTCCAGTCGACGGTGCAGAGTCCGGTTAATACTTATCCAGCTTGGCCTTGGTCTCGGATATCGTTTTCTTGCGAAGATAGTAGTGTTTGATCAAAACTGGAAACTCAGATTTTTCCATATTAAAAAAAACTCGGAGGCTAGTCGCTTCTCAGTGCTGTAACTTGTAAATGCGTAAACATAAATGGCTAAAGTTTTGACAGGCGTCATTTGAAGGATCAAGCTCGACGAAAATGGTTCACATTAAGGAATACTAATGCCATCTCTTAGAATTTTGTGGTACTTATCAGACTGCCTAATATGTCACTCTGACGGCATTAACCTTAATATCTCCTCTTAATGCTACTAGGGAAATCAAGTCAATTGTCGAGAATAAGAAGTGCCGCATTTATTGGAATTTTATATTCTCGAGAATTGTTTCTGTTGCAAACTCGAGGCCTGACATGGTTCTTCTTGACTTCGAGAAGCGAACCATATTCGTTATCGAAATTTCGGCACCAGCTGACAAAAACTTCATAGCCATGGAGAATGAAAAGAAAGAGAGCTATAGGGACCTTATATGGGAGTTGCAACGACTGTACCCGGAATAATCTGTTAAAATAATCGTCCTTATCGTTGGCGCTCTTGGAGGTCCGAGCTCTCAGGGTGCACGAGACTTTTGTTGGATCGTCTTATTCATACCGTTCTAGACTGTAACCACCTATCTCACTGTCGTGAGACATGGTTGTGGCTGAAATTTTACCCTGATTTCGCTGGAAGCGGGTGCAGTGGTTTTAGATTAGCACCCTCTTGCGGCGAAATCCTGCGGCTGTGCTTATAACAGACTTTTAATTATATATATATATTCATAATTTAGAAGTTAGAAAACGGTAAGAATGCTCAGTAGACTGTATGTTTAAAGTTTATATCATAAAGAAAACATTGGAAGTGATCAAATTCACTTTATGGGAAAACGACAAAAGTTGCAATAAAACGTTATATAAAAAAAAACGTTCATATAAAAAAATATATATATAAGCAGGAGATACGTGATGAGAATGTGTTCGTTAAAGCCTAAGGAGCTCTAATTAAAGAGAATTCACAATCACCAAATTACTATTTTGTTGAACAGTTTTGGTGAAAATTTGTCTTTTTGGATAGAAAATTCCACCTTTTTGATATAATAAATAGCAACTGTTTTTTCTTTTAAATTTAATCTTCTTTTAAAATTTAGCCATTGATTTGGAAATTTAACTACTTGTTTAGCAGTTAAAAATTCATCTTTTCGTTTAAAAATATAACTTTTTAGCAGTTTAATTAATTTAATTTGAAATTTTAACTAAATTTTTTTTTAATTATCTTTTTTGGTCGAAAATTCAACTATTTTGTTAAAAATACCTCCTTCTTGATTGAAAAATCATCTTTTATAATTGAAAATTCTTTTCTTTCAAAATCTACACCTTAGTGGAAAATTCATCTGTTTTTTGTTTAAATTTAATCTTCTTTAAAATTTTACCATTTTATGGAAAATTCAACTACATATTTGGTTAGAAATAGTACTATTTTTTAAAGAAATTTGATTAATTTGTTGAAAATGTAACTAACTTTTTAAAAAAATTTTATATATCGATACTGAAACTTCTTCACCTTGAGTCAATGAAACGTGCTATTATTTTAAATAATAGCGCCGCTCTCGCGACATTTGGCCTAACTAGACCCTTGTCGCATCTAGGTAAAATATCTTTGCTCTAAATGTATCTGGTTCTGGCTACCTAGCTACCAAGCAGATAGGACCTTGACAAAAATTAAGCGTTTCAAACATTTTTAATTCTGGGTAAAATAACTAATTTTTGGGTTGCGATGTTTTAACAATGTGCATTAACGTCAAAATAACACCCCCTCTGTACACTATCAATATTTCTCGGATCCTTGCAAATTCATACTCGCGTGCATAGATAGGTTTTTGATTTTTTTAGATATATGAGTGACACTTGCAACAAAATTTTAAGCATTGGAGAGCCAAAGAAGAGCTGAAAAATACCTTTTATTTTGTTTTTCCCAGGTTAAAGTTTTTACTAATGTAGTGGGTTTTTTGTACAAAGGGTCGGTTTTGAAAGTTGTGTCTGGTGCATTCCAGAGCCCAAAATAAGCCCAAAATCTGGTATATTATGTTTTTGGCAGATTTTATTTCTGGCATTCGCGGTCCCAAAATAAGCCGAAAATTCTGGTTTTCTTTGGTTTTTCAAAATTTGAGTTCTTACATAAGAGGTGGTATTATTTTTAGTAAGGGTGATTTTTCAAAATTGGTTTTTAACGCGTTCAATAGACCAAAAGAAGCTTAACATTCTGACGCATTTAATTTTTTGTTAATATTTATGTACTGGAGGCGCTTGTTTGCTTGATGCAAGCCGGCACCTTCACTCGAAATTTTATTTTTTATCAAAAGTACTGGACCCCGAAAATTGGCAATGCGTCCCAAAAAGGCTCAAAATCTAAGGAAAATAAATTTGGGAATTTCGTTTGTGGAGGTGCTAGCTTGATGGACCTGGAAAAGAGGAGAATAGGAAAAAATAAGTTTCAACTCTAAAATATGAAAGTGCTTTTAATTTTTTTAATGTATTATTCAATTGTACAATTGTATGGTTATCTTTTGCAAAATTGACGAATTTTTTCAAATTCGTCATCAAGTATGTTAAAAATAATCTAACCCTCACGAAAACGTCGACTGGTCGACGCTTCTTCAAAGTCGTTACGAAATCTTTTCAGAAGCTCTGGATGCGCCTTTTCATAGAGACCGTAATCAGTAGACAGGTCCGTACATAAAACCTTACTAGTTCCTTTTATTGTTATGTACATTCGGTTGGGTATTGTTAAGTGCGGTTCATCACCCTGATAATCCTTAAACTCAAATGTTTTAAACTCATCGGGGCCCCGAAGTATCTTCACGTCGCATGGACGAAGATTATCTAACGGCTGATGACCGGTAACGAAAGGGAACTGATAGAGTTGCTTATCCTTCACCTCATAAGCCTCTAGATGTTGAAATACTATAATAACGGAATATTGCTTAAAAGTTTCCGCATGGTTCTTGTTCTTTATCCATTCCGGAATTTTCTCAATTTGTAAGAGGTAGCCATAAAAAATTGATTTATCGTTCATTTCCACCTCAATGAACATAGAGACGGCACCTAATTTTGCAGGAAAAAAGTTACATTTATGAAGTTCTTCTACACTAGTAGGAGCTTTACTTAAATTAAGTAACGGATTATAGGATTAAAGTAAGTTTTAGTCTTCAAAAATATTGTCTCAGTTATTGCTAGTAGAATTTGGCAGTGCCCGACAACTTCATTTTCAAAATTCCCAAATTTTTCCTTGAGCATTAAAATTCAAATACAGTCAAACCCTTCAATAGTCCTCCCTTCTATAGCCTTTCCGAGAATTGACACCGTGCCGCAGGTAGGTGTAACAGGAGCTGCGTGGGGTGAACAGAGTCTGCAGCCGTCCATCGGGCGAATACTCAGCCATAAAGAAATAAAAGTGGAGTAGGCTATAATGAGTTAGTTCCCGCCCACTGTCAACTCCAAAATCGGCACTATAAAATACTTTTACTGTATTAGAATTTTAAGCTTCTAATACTTGTATTTGGAAATCTTTTATGAACAGAATAATAACTATTTCAGATACCAATTGAAAGTTTTCAAATTTATTAATTTCATTAAACAAATAATTCTCTTTTCTGCCATAAGAAGTGACTTTTAAACAAAATTCTTAAATTTACTAAAAAAATAATTAAATTTACATCATTGTTTAATTTTCAACCTACAAAGATAAGTTCCTAACAAAAAAAGTCATAGTATATATTTTAATAAAAACGATGAAATTTATGCAAAAAACATTAAAAATCTAAAAAAACTAATTTTTAACAAATAAAGATTTTTTACTCAAGGAAGAAATAAAAGTTAATCGAAATTGTTTAACTCTCGAGCTGAAGAACGAGTTTTCTGTACATAAATTGAATTTTCAAACAATAAATATGACTTTTCATAGAAAAGTTTATTTGCTAAGAAACTGATGTATTTCTACCCAACATAAATGAAATTTCAAAACAAGAAAATTCTTTTATCTCACCCAAAAATGGGAATTTTTAACTAAATAAGATGAACCTTAACAAAACGAAAACATTAAACTAAATTTAACTAAAAAATAAGGCCAAAAATTGAATGAAGTCTAACTATACTGTTTAAATCTCCACAAAATGCTTAAACTTTTTTTAAAAAAGATAAATTTTTACAAAAAATATGTACCTTTAGAAAATAATATTTATATCAAAATGATACATTTTTAAACAAAAATAGCTGAATTTTCTGTTAAAAGGAACTTCCTTCCTACCTAATGGTTGCATTTTGATCTATAAAAAATTAAATTTCTCTTGATATAGTTGAATTTTTATTCTTAAAACTATTTTAGGTAGTGATATAGCAAATAGATGAATTTTCAACTATCAAATCCAAAGGAATAATTAGAACAAATATTTTTTATACCAAAATGATTTCAATTTCTTATCAGCCAAAATATATAATCTTCAGGAGAAACTTTTTGTGGATCCGTTTTTATTAAAAATTTTAATTTCTTCTGTAAATTACCGAAAGTCAATATTTGTTGTAATTAAAGGCACAGCAGGCTAAGGTTAAGTACAATATTTGTTCATTAAATTATTCCTGAATCTTCTTAACAATTTATATTTACTTTAATTATTGTTTTCGTAGCAAAGAATAAAACCCCCAATTTTTAGAAACTTATTTCATACTTAATGTATGTAAAAGAAATATCTTTATTCAAAAGATTCTGTAACTACTCAAACAATCTCATAGAACATTATTCTGCAATTGGTTGAGTGTGTCATTATTTCCAGAAAAAAAACTTTTCATGATTTGAAATGAAAACAAAAATTAAAAAAATATAAATTGTGTAATAATTAAAAAGTAAAAAACTAATAGTTAAAAACTAAAACAGTATTTCTTCAATCACTTTATAATTATTTCGAAAACACTTTAACAATTGTAACTCATAGAATTTAAATAACATTTTGTTGGAATAATTTGAAAAAATCCTATCTTTATAGTAAATTTTACATGAAATTGTTTTTTTAAAAATTTTTTTCGCACATTTTCCGGGCACGATATAAATGATTTAAAGCGTTAAGTTTAAAAGTAAAAGGTAGGAAATGATTCTTTAGATATTTTTCCTTAGATCTAATAATTGAAAATCAATTTTAAAAAATGTACTGAAAAATTGTAGCTTCTTCCATTTTTCCGGAAAATCAGATTTTCTTGTTTAAAATTGCACGTAATTTTTAAAAGTTCATGCGCGCGTCTTAATATTAAAGAATTTCGAACCAGAAGGTAATTTATTTTCTCAGGAAACCGACCAAAATAAAACAAAACATTTGCAGTGCATTTTTAAAGCAACAAATGGCTAAGATGTAGACTTGTTTAATTAATTTGTTAATAGGTCGGTCACGAAAATTTGGTTAATGAACATAAAAAAAATAGTTAACTTCAGTATTGAATGTGAAAAAAAATTAATAATCGCATCTTCTGAATATTTTTTATATTTAGTTTACTTCCTTTTTTGAATAAAATGTTCAAATTGTATCAAAATTATAAGCAGAAACTTGGCACCCATTAAAATATCAAAACCATAAAAATAATAATTTGTTCAAACATATTTTTGCATTTTTTTCTAAAATCAATAGTGGACACTTCTTTAGAAATTTTTTAATTTTTGAAAAATTAAATTCTGCTTCGTTTAATTTTTGAAACTAGTAACTCCAACATGTTACAATGTAGAAGGCTTCATTTTGAGATTCTGTCTGAACTTACAGTTTTTATAATACAACCGATTAAAAATATATAGCTTACAATTGTTCGCACAATTATTATGTTGAAAGTTATAACTTCAAGTGTTTGTTTAAACCAACAAAATTTAATTTCAGAGCATTAGAAATTTCACAATATATCTTCAATTCTTTTTATTGTGCATTCAAAAGATCTTCGATCATTTGGAACTTTCGGAATATACAATTCAAACTTTATAATTTTAACTGAACATGTTTGGAACCATATATGATATTTTTTATAAATAATTATTATAATATTATATTAAACTCACCATTAGAATAGAAAAAATCACTAGCGACAGGAGATAAGTGGCAACATCAATCGTCATTTTTTTAAAATATTTCCAATCACACGGAAATGAAAAGGCAAACTTATTTTCGAAGAACTGCGTGTAAACAGTGATTCGTTCAGTAACTGCTATGCATGCCAACTTTTATCATCTATGCAATGTCTTATTTTATTTATTCTTAAAAAAAAATAGAGTGGAATGCGGAAGATTATTTATACCGATCTCTAAATTTTCCATATTCACTATATTTATTCCTTTTTGGGCCTTCAGCATAATTAAATATGACAACAAGTGTAAAAGCAGAGATGAAAATGCCTTTTCATATATCTTTCTGTCTCAAGTATAAAGATGCAAACAAAGATAAAAAATGCATATTTTTGTACGTTGGCTACTTTTTCTGGTAATACGTTCCTAATCTATGAAGTAATCTAAAGAAAATATAAAAAATTGGAGAATGATAAAATAACAGCAATTTTTTTTAAATATGAAAATTTTCTAATTTTTGCAATTTGAAACCATTTCACCGGATTCTGGGAGTTTGACGATTTTCCAATAAATAATATATTTTAATAGATGATAGATTTAATAGATAATATATTTTAATATTTTCAATAATTCAAGATTTTTAAAGTTTGAAAAAGGTACAATTTTATACAGCATTTCAATTTATCAAGGGATTATTTGACAGGATCTTTAGGAAATTCTAAGAGTTTTATTAGAGTTTATGGTATTTGAAGTGGTAGCGAAAGATTTCGACTGTATTTAAGGGACTTGAATGTATTTTAAGAATTGAAAAACACTTTTCGCTAATTAAAATTTTTTATGGTATTTCAAGGAATTTCTAAGAAATTTTATGAAACTTTCAAATATTTCAGAAGAAGTCACAGGGTTTTAATTTGAGATATATCAAAGTATTTTAAAAAATTTCTAACTATGTGAGTCGATTTAATATGATTTTGAAGATTTACAAGAAATCATAAAAGGTTGAAAGGTTTCAGAGGATTTTAAAAAATTTCCAAAGTCTGCGTTTCATATTTATGGCATTAAGGGGATTTCGAGGAATATATTACATAACAAGAAATTTCTGCTTGATTTAATCCTTCATTATTCAGGTTATTTTTAAGAAATGAAGATGTATTATTTTCATTATTCATATTAAAACGCCGTTAAAAGGAAAGTATTTTTTCACGCGAATTTTATCAACTTGTATATTTATCACAAAAGAATTCTTAAATTCAGTTTATAAAAGAAAAATTTACGTTTTATTTTCTTCATCATTTTGATGAAATATAGTTTACAATGTGAACTAAAAGCATTATATATATTAAAACAGAATCTTCTTTAGTTTTCGAGAAATAATTATAAATGTATTTGAAGTTTGTTTTCTTTTCTTTAATTTAAAATTATTGTTTTTAATTTCAAGTTGTCTGAGGGGATTAGTAAATAAGTCGTATAAGAACGCGTGTTTGATTTAGCCTCAATCTATCTATTTCGATTCTGACTTAATATTTACAAAATATTTTTGTTTGGCTTCCAAGACCATCAATCATAATATTAAGGTTAGCACTATAAAAAAATGTAATATACTTTCATTTTCTCTAAACCTTCAAATGGATTAAAGTTCATTTTAAAAAATTCAACGGTGATATCTAGAAGTATTTTTTAAATAATTTTTCACATCATTCAGTTCTTTGTACTACACAAGATATAAGAATGCTCGATGGGAGTGAACAATCCTTGTCTTACAAACCCAAGACGACTCTCTTGGCTTCAGTTCTGCCCCTCTCTTCCCGTCCCGTATTAATTGAAGTATGGTGGGACTGACCTTGTAACTAAAATCTACACCATATGACTATTTGCCACTTAAATTTCACATGATTTCGACACAAAAAATAAACTTATTGCATAAAGGTAGTAGTTGGGCATAGAATCTAAACAATGAATAATACAAGCTATAAAATAGCCTCGGAAATGACTGCAACTTTAATTGACATAAGGCATGCACACGCTAAATATAAAGGTCATGTTTTAGGTAACGCATATAGACTGGATATTTGGAATGCTGGGGGGGGGGGGCTAAATGATCTCAAGGTAAAAGAATTGCGTAAAACTATGGACGTGAGGATACTAGATATTTTTATGTGTGCCTGATACAAAGAAAAAGGGGTGCGAAATTAAGACATCGAAAACTGCGTGTGGAAATGCGGATATAGAATATAGTTAGGAGTAGATAGTGAAACAAGTGGTAGACAAGGAGTAAGTTTGCTTTTGAATGAAAGAGCAAAGCAGCATCTCAGAGACCATGATTTAGTATCTCCCAGACTGCTTTGGGCTAGAATGAAAGTAGGAATCAGAAGACTATTTATCATAGCATGCTGCGCACCAGTTAATACTGATTCCAGAGAAGTAAAAGATGCCTTCTCGGACACTTTAAATGACACAATAAATATTTTCAAACATGGGGAAAGAATAATTATGCTAGGAGTTAGGAACGGATGGGTGAGCATCTAAAATCAGGATGCAGAAAAAGTACTAGGTAATTTTGTGGATCCAAGATCAAACTATTACGTAGATAAATTAGTTGGTCTATGCTTATAAAGGCGTCTGTTTATTACAAATACTTGTCTTAGGCATAAAATGATCCACATGTACAACACCTTGTCTGAAGGAAATAGCCACAGTATAATTGAGTTTGTTCTTACGGATAAAATGCTAAAAGATATAGTCAAAGATACCAGGTCATGAGGGTTTGTGAATGCAACACAGATCATTACCCTCTAATCTCCAAAATTAACTTAGGCCGGGGAAGAAGAAAAAAGAGAACAAAGAAAACAAGCAAACGCGAATAAAAATTGAGAACCTACGGAAACCGGATATGCGAATACATTTCCAAAATGTGATAATCGAAAGCATAAATAGGGCAACATGGGAGGAGCTTATAAAAACAAATATATAGATGGCGCATAAAGAATATTCCTGGATATCATTGTTAGGTGTGCGATCGAAGTGTTTAGTACTGCGGTTGTAGGAAGAATGTCTGGTGATGCGTGGTGAAATGATAAAATTACGACTGCCCAAAAAGCAAAAAGAGAAGCGTACAGGAGAACTTTGAACATCACAGTTCTTAGCGATGGGGAAAGAAATAGGCGTATAAATGATTACACACACAAAAATAGAATACTCAAACGATTTATTAAGGAAAGTAAAGATAAAATTAGAGCAGATAAATAGCAGAAAATACAAAACGACTTTGAAGGAAGCAAGAAACTGCTTTATAAAGAAATAAAAATAAATCAATGTACAGAATTTGTCGACATGAGGAATAGTAATGGGGAAATGATATATGATCCAGACGGAATACTAGACGCTTTCAGAGACTATTTTAGGGGACAATTTGGAAATGAAGATATAGGGGGCCACAACTGCGATGTAGAACACGATTCGTTAGAAAACTCAATTAAACAAATCTGTATCACTGAGATTAGGAATATAATTAGGAACTTGAAAAACGGTAAGGCTGCTGGGGTAGGAGTATTCACGCTGAAATGCTTAAACACGGTGGCCAGTACATACGACATGGACTGTGCAAATTGATAAATTTATGTTTCGAGATGGGAGACGTCCCAAACGATTGGAAAAAGACGATTATTGTACCCATATACAATAGAAAGGGAGATAAAAGTAACTGCAATAATTACAGAGGAATTAGCGGTAGATAACCCGAGCTATAGGGTGACCTGTGATTGTTCGAGAGGCGTGGTCTAAATTGGAGGGGTGGGGTAAGAGAGAGGCGTGGTCTCTCCTAACTGGTCAAGAAGCGTGACCTAATGATAAAGGGAGGGGGAGTGGCCTGTCCTTATTGGTCAATGGGCGTGACCTAATTACAAAATGACGTCTATCTTATTTACGAAATAGCGGGTATCCTAATTGCAATATAGCGGCCATAATAATTAATTGAGTGGACGATTTCGAGTTGGAAAATATGAGGGGGTTGAAAATTGTCCCATTGAAACGGTTATTCTTAGTTGGAAAATGGGAGGCACTCCACATGATCCTAATGAACGAATGTTTCTCAGCTAAAAAAGGTTAAAACAGCGAAAGCTATTTATCCTATTCTCACTTTCTATTCAGGCTGGAAAAGGGCGTCTTGAAATTAAAACATAATTTAAACAAATTTTATACCATTTTATTTCCTCTTTTTTTTAAATATCTACATCTAAAGAACACATGCGTATTATAACTTATATATAGGAATAAAAGAGACACAATAATATTGACACGACTCAGATAGACATCTGTGCGAATGAAGCATTACAAAAATAAGTAAATAGGGATACCAAGGTAGATAGTAAAAAAGAACTTAGACGCAGAGGAAAATTTAAAACATGTATGTATTCTACGAAATCTCTTAGCCTATGAGGAAGACAAGTACTCCAAGTAATGTTTACCTAAGATTAAAAAAAGAGACACAATGCATACAAAAGAATGCACTCTCTTAGCCGGAGAGAGTACGCGCATTATTCTTCTGTATAAAAGGGAAAAGAGATAATCGATGAAGCCAATGTTAAGTAATAACTATACTATATATATATATGATGAAACAAACATTGATTAAAATAGATACAAAGTAGAAAATTTTGAAGAACATGCCTGTACGCAAGATTCGAGCCGATTGCAGCAATGTAGTGAGCATACACTACCACTGCCACCAGTCACACTTCCTGATACAGTTTCCTCGTAAACGGTGAAGATGTTGAGGAATAAGAGGCGGTAAACCGTAACTGTCGAAGTTTATTCCTTTCCCTGAGCTCCCGACGAAGATGGCGACCTAATGCGAGCCAGGTTTCGTGTGGTCATCTGTGTTGATAATGATAGTTGCAGGACGTGTCTAAGTTTTCGGTATTTGATCAGCCGGGTACACACCGATTGTGTGGGCCCCAATCAGCCGAAGCACTTGCAGAGTTTCTAGGCTATTCATTGTCCGTCCATACGTCTTCGTATGAGTGTTCTGGCGAACTGGATGTAGGTATAGAGGGCACTGGTTTTTTATCTTCTCCGTCGATAACAGACCTCGTCCTCAATGTGTTATTGAACATCAAAGTTTTTTTTTTGACATGGTTTGCATTTTCTTTTGTTGCAGTTGTTGTTTAGTATTCGTACTTGCTCTTTTCGTTGTTTGCCAAGCAATCTTTTGAGTTACATGGCATTATTAAGAGCACAGGCGCATTCCTCCTTTATTTTGATTTCATGATGAAAACAATATTCTCGTTTGTCTGATAGTTGTTTGAATGTCGGACATGTCAGTTCTTCCAGGTTGATAATTTGCCTACTCATTATTTTTGTAGTTGTTTGGCTTTTTCACGCCCGCGTGTGTAAATTGTAGCGCCAGATGTGGCTACATCTCGGAGATTCTAGTAGAGAAACTTCATGCAAATTTTACACAGGTAGAAAGTTCGCAAAAGGGATGAGGTGGTGCTGCGATTCAGTGAGCGACAAACTTATGATCAAGTGTGATGATAGCTACTTCCTTTAGTAGAGATTTGTCATCAAAATCGCGAAAGCCTTGAATTTCGATTACATAGTCAACCATATTGTAGATTTCACAAGGAGGACGAGGACTGCGACGAAAAACTATATGATTAGAACGATGTGGGACTGAAAACTTGGCGGCTTATATATGTTGTAGATATACCAGCTTTCCCCTTCCACACGAAAAATCCACTGGCAGGTGTGTTTAAGGGTGTGCATTTTTTACCTTTCAACGAGTTTAAACCCGTAAATACGTACCTCTTTTTTACAAAAATGATCGTTGATAGGCAGGTGTGCACGTGGGCGTGCAGTGGCACGTGTTGACAAGCCCAAACTGGTTCATAGATGTGTCTTTTATTATAAAACTGGATTCCATACATGTTTGAACTGGTTTTATTTATTTTTTATTTTCTTTTTACGTTAGATCAATTTCGGTAGTCTGCAATAACTTATCTTGAACCGTCAATTTCCACAACACTGTCGCACTCGGCATAAAGCAGACGATTGATAGTGTGTGCAAGTGCTTCCTGGAGACGAACCTCAATTCTTAAAGATCCATGCTTTACACGATTCTAGTGTGAGTAGAAATGTGCTGATAAATCCGGTGTAAGATCAAATGCAAAAAGACAGAATCCATGTGCATTATAACCACGATCTATGTAATTTCCTTCATTGAGAAAATGAATTCCACACCCCGTGAACAACGAGTGGTATGCCTCAACGTAGAGACTATTTTTAATAAAATCTGGTTGAATAGGTTTCGATGGGATCTGCATATTGTCCACATATAGCGAAAAGTGATTTATATTGTAAGTATGAAAATCAAATGCGTTTTTCAAGACATTTTCGTTGTATGCAGCATTGTCGACAAATCCAATGATTATTCTCTTAGGTAGTTGTCCCAGTACGACATTATCAAGAGTCTCGCTCTGTATACCAGCATGAATTGTTACTGCTTTTACTTCTGCTCTAGTTATAGGATATTTAGCTGTCCCTTGAGCTATTGCTTTTGCGTGAGAAAGTAAAATACCAGGACCTATCTTTTCTCGACGAACTAAAAGTTTTGCTTCTTCAATATGAATAGATGTCCCGCCTGTAGGATCCATGGGACAAAAAGCATCTTTGAAACGTACGAGTCGCAGCCGGATCTCAGCACCATTCAACAGGAATTTATCCGAATTAAAGACATCACAGTGTATATGACCAATCAAATAAATTTTTGTTCCGGCTCCAAAATATGCGCGCAGAAGTTTAAGCCCCTTATTTTCATCAGCAATACCATCCATCACTCCGGTCAAATCATTTACTCAGTTTTTTCGAGTGAAAAATTATATGGATGAATCGTCCGTGAGTGATGAGACAGGTTTGTAGTGAACCCATTGAGGACCCTCTATCGATGTTTGAGTTGGTGGTTGAGAAAATATATCCAGTTCTGATTAAAGGCATTCACACGAGTGTGAATGTAAGAAAGACATTTTTCGTAAATTATTATTATTTATTTCCGAAAATGACTAGAAGGTTCTATTTTCTTGATTCGGAACGTCTCTTTACAGTCCTTTTACGCTTAATCATCTTTCCCTTCTTCTTTTTCTGCTTCAGTTTGCTTTTTGACGATCTCTTTACTTTCTTTGTGTCACTCTGCTTCTTTCTCTTCTTCTTCCACGAGTTGTTGCTGAGTTTCTTCACGATACGTGATACTCCGAGTTCACCGAAAGACTAAGGTCTCTATCTTTTAAGCAGCGATTTGTACCCTGAACCACTCATGAGATTTTGCACCTTATACATCACACGTTTCTTTAAATTCTTTCCAGATTCTCCAAGACAAGTTTTCACGGCACTTTTTAACGGAATATTGTGTTCCAAATCGTCAACGATATTCATACCCGTACGTAGCGGTTATTTATCGACTACGCGTGCACGACGAGTCAAAAATGGCAAACCCCTTCGAAAAAGTCCATCGAAAAAATTTCCAATTCCGTGTCCTCTTTGGTAGGGAGATCCAATATAAATTTGTTAAAGTCCTCCTCCACCAACTTGATTCGTGTACTAATTGTCGTATAGGGTCATTTTTTGTTTGATGAAAGATATATCGCAACTAGTCGATTCGTTCAAAATGAAGTGTCACTGTCAACGAAACAATTTCAAATGGTATCGGAAGTCCAAGATGGACCCTTATATCTATTCCTATGGTTTAAAAGCCTGTGTGTAGTAGAGGTATGTAATGAGGATCTGAAAATCCTGACAACTTTGTGGCGCCAAATGAATATTTTTTCGAATCAACAGACACAACTGTCAAAAGTGGGGATTTCGCATCTCCGATGATGCATGGTTCACAAATATCGCAATATACAAAAAGTTTTTCAAGCAATCCATTCGTAAGACTCGCTGGTTGACACGCCTTATAAGAATTTGTTGGTAATAGTGTTTCAGACGCAAAACCGAGAATGCGCGAAATTTTATCGCTGATTAAAAGAAAATGACTACCGTCTCGTTTACAGTCATCTTTACAAATTTTTTCCACTGTAACATACTTACTGTTCAGCTGATCATATTTTAACCGAACGTGTTCGCTGATTTCTTATGCTGTATTAATTGCACACACTATTTCATTCACAGAATCGTAGACACCCGATGGAAAAAATGCAACTATTGGTTTTAACCACGTGCCAGCCAGAATTTCTGTCTTTTTGTCACCGTTTTATAACAATTCTGAGGTAATTCACCCTGGAGATTATATATCCTCTGCAATTAAAATATTTGCACGATATCTTTACCATTCATCTGATCTCCGTTTTTTTGTTAAAGAAATCATATTTTTGATTAGGATATTTTGGATCTGCATCATCACGGAGCATGAGAACAAGTCGATCTTCTAATACACCTCCCCAGGGTCGTACATGAAGAAATGAGCGTGGAAATTGAGTCTCCGTGAGAGCAATTGCCCAACGACTTTGTAAACGAATTTCTTGTGGCAATTGCGTTGTAAAATGTGTGACTGTATTGTCGGGATAATATTTCATACATTTGTTAATTCTTGTTCGTAAAATAGTCCGTCAATTCTTCACCAGCTAAATCTTTCAATTCGTACACAATAGGTGAGTATGTTCTCCACGTTATTATACGTTTGATAATAGACAATTCCTCACTTCATCGCGATTCCTATACTTTCTCGAAGATGCCACGTGCACGACTGATGCGTACAACATCGCCAATCCGATATTTAGCCCTTTTTATTGTTTTTGAAATAGCGCCGTAGTAAATTTTTTCGTGCGATGAATGCATTCCCTAGGGTAACGTCAGATGCCTGCATACCAATGCTAGAATGGCGTGTATTATTGTACAATGTTACAAGTATTTGAAGGATATCGATATATCTGTTAGTATTTCTGTGGGTAAAATATCGCCACATACGCTCTCTAAGAGTGCGATTAAAACGCTGTTATGGCCCCACAGTTGAGAACCATTCTTAACCAATTTGCCAGGAATAACTCCCCGTCCATGTTTACACAACATAAACCCACGCTAGGTTTGTGAGCATGACCCACACCGCGTCATCTCTCTCTCTCTTTATTTTCTCTCTCTCTTCCTTCTCGTTGGGAAAGCGACCAGCGGCCGCCAACCCAACGTAACTAATAACAAAATTCCCCGTTTCTTTTCCTTTAATAAATTAAATTCCCATTTTTATTTTTTTTAAATTTATAAATGGTTGTTAAATTTCTTTTATTATTAATAATACACAGGGCTAGGAAACACAGGAGGACTAGACATTCTGTATATAGTTCTATTGTAATATTTTTGTATTTTTATTTTAGAACTTAGTTTCTGCTTTAACTATAGTTAATTAAAGAATTGTCCTATATTTTATCCTGTGATATCTGACGTTTTAATTTTAGGTTTCTTTTCATACCTGCACCTTTTAATTATCTTTAAGTTTATATTTTCTTTTTCGATTTTCACCTTTTTGCGATTTACCTTTCGTTATATCTTTTACTTCTAAGATTCACCTTTTAGTCTTGTATTTTTTTCGCTAGGGATTTTTTATTTTATACTTTTATATTTTTGTCTCAGTTTTATATGGCATTTTATTTTATAATTTTCATTTTACCCTGTACGACATTCTTGAAACTTCGCGTGACGTGCCATGTTGTCGCTAGTCCGAGTTCGAGCTGCGCGCTCAAACACATCGATCGTAGGGATGGACAGGGCAGCCGCTACGCCCTTCCATCCACAAGGCGAGTGGCCGAGAGGACCGTGCCAATCGCCGGCCGGCCCGCCTCTCGGTCGACGGATATAAAAGCGGGTGCGTGCAAGCGTAGGCACGCACTTCTACTCGGGCTTCCAGCTGATTAACCACAGTCCCCTGGTCGCTTTCGGTACCCAGTACCACCTTTTTGAGAATAAAGTGCATTCGAACTTCAAAAATAATTCCAGGTGTTTCTCTCTCCTTCTCTCTTGAGAATCCTTCCCTTAATCCTCCAAACCGAACTTCTCGAAGCCTCTCTCTCTCTCTCGCTCATTCTATTATTCTCTCTCACTCTAGGGTCGGTACGCTTTCTTGCAGCCTCGCCCGCACTCTTTCACTTTCACTAAGGTCGGTTCGCTCTCTTGCAGGCCCGCCCGAACTCTTTCCTTTCTTCAGAGTCGGTACTGGCATCCGCGTTCCCTCCTGTGGAAGACCTTCGATCCTCCTTCTGCTCCACACACACTCTTAAGGCCACAGTCCAGTTAGTATTTCTCCTTCCTGACTCCCTCAGAGTCCACTTTATCCGGTCCTCGGTTTCTTTCGCCGGGGTAAAGTAGCCTCTGCCCAGGAGGACACGAACGGCTCGCCACGTCCAGGAAGATCTACGCATCGCAATCATCGTCACCATCGTGGGGAGAAGCCCTACCTCAGTAGAGGTACAGACGGCTCCACACCATTTACCGACCGAGCTCACACGCTCACGAACAATCAGCCACTCGCCTTGCCGCTCACACCTCCAATCTTCTACCTTAGATCAAGTCGGGAGAACCACACACCCCTTGTATCAACGCTTCACAACTGCGGCTTTGACAGTAGGATCACGTGCAACTCGAAAGTTTAGTTCACGATTTTGAAGAAATTTCTGAAAGCTCACACCGACAAATTCTTTTCCTTTGTCAGTTTTCAGGTAAACTGGTGCGCGATTATTACTCTTCTCTAGAATACAAGTAAATGCATTTCTTACCGCTGTTGCAGACTTATTTTTAAGTGGTTCGACCCAAGCATGCTTAATGAATACATCGATTACGACTAACGTATAGGAATAATTATCATTGTATGTTTTTAAAGTCTGCAAATCCACCAAATCTGCCTCCCACAAATCATCCACATTATTAATATTATAGTGTGCTCTTCTGAAATTTTTTCTGACCGGTCTATTAAGATTAAAACTATCTTGACTTTTTAGCTAATTTACAATCTCTTTACGCGATAACTTATTCTTCGCAGCACGTACAAGTTTGGCAATGCCTTCATATGACGCCTGATATTGCGGATCATAGTATAAATCTTCCAATATTTTCATTTTCGTAGACGAAAAGATAGCCAAGATTTTTTTCATAAGATCAACAATGCTAGAATTTTCCGACGAGACAATTTCCTCAATATTTACGGTTGTATCGTTTACCATATAATTCGCCTCCTCCTCGTCCTGCATCTTATCACTCGAAATTTGCTTGTTTGCTGGTGTTGGCTTTCGCAATTCCTCAGCAAAGAAAAGAAATTTTTTGCATACAATTTGACTTATTTCCATATCTATCCTCCTAATAACTTTCCCCGGAGTTTAAGTAGTTAGCAGAGAAAAATTAATATTTTGAACATTATTTTGCTTCTGCTGGTGTTATTGTGGAAATTGTTGAGCGAATATGGAATTTTGCTGCTGCTGTTGGAGTTGTGATAGGCGATCACTAGGTACAAGAACCATTTTTCTGGCGTGCTCCATGTAGTTGTTTACGAGGATCTTGTTGACAAAAGATTTGAAAGAAGTAAACCGATAATGGATGCTAGTAAAAGTGGTAAAAATCCACCTTTTTGTGCAATAGATCTTTTGTTACTCTTCCATGTACTGCGCTGTGTGGCTAATTTACGTAACACGTGTCGATGTTTTTTCAACTCAAGTTTTTCACTTTCTTTCAAAGGAACATTGCCGTGTAATATGTTTCACGCGCACTCACAAATACATTTAACAAGTTTTGGATCAGCATTCTTAAGTAGTACTCGAAGCTGATTGGTGCTTAGATAGAATAAATCACGCGACAATGCGGCGTTTTTCACACCGATTGGACCCTTGCGTGTTTTCGACTTCATCACAAATGCAGAAACAACCTGGTAGGCGTAAAATTTAGGACCCCCGGAAACAACCCGAGTCGAAATTTGAGTTCTCCTTTAATTCTGTAAATTCTCTGACCTTAGAGACTTTCGGAGAATCAAGAGAGAATTTATTTTAATGTAATGCGAGTTCCCTCTGAGTTCTCTAAAGATGTAGAAATTTCCATTTCTGTATGTTTAGAGCACTGAAAGAGAATTTGATAAAATTCTACTTTGAGTTTTGTAGGTTCTCCATCTATTCAACCCGATTTATAGTGAAGCACATGCGCCACAGAGCGCGCACTTTTTTGAAATGAGTAAAATATTAATTTAAATATGCTCTTAAAAAATAATCAGTATTGAACATACAGAAATGTTAAATCAGTTAACCTTCTTACTTAATGAATTAAAAGGCGAATTATACTTCACTTTCATTAAATACAAGCTATTTTAAATCTCAGGTAAGAGTACCAGTGGATAACATTCTCTTTTAGTATGTCAGAAATTTATTATACTCAGTAAAATCGCAGTATAATTTAATTTTTGATTTGTTGGTGAAAAAAGACAATTGATGTAACATTTCAGTATGATTACCACTGATAACTTTCAGGATCATTTAAAGTGAAATTTCTCTTATTTCATAAAGTGCACAAAAGTATTTTTGAATATGAAAATAAGAAGGTTTTTACAATATTTTAATGAAAATAAAATTACTTTTTTCCAAAAGTTATTTGTTTATTATTTATACCTTGTGAAAAATGCAGTTTTTAAATAAACGCAAATAGTTCTCACAAATAAAAGGTATTGTTCGAATATTATAGTATATAGGTATATAAAATAATAATTATAATAATAATAGTTCTATTGATAAAAGATATATTTTGCAGGAATAAAAGAAGTTAAAGTTAAAGTTGTTCTAAGCATTCAGCCCAATCTATTCTCTCCAAATCGTGCAATTTTCTCGGAACGTACGAAATGTCCTGCTGAGGAAACCAAGAACCGCTGATTGATCCTAAATTTATACAGTTTCCGATCAGTCAAACTGATTTTCAATATCCTAATAAGAAATTGGTAAAAATTGATAGTCAACTGTTTGTGAGTGTGGCTGACAGGGTGGATAGATTGCTGACAAATTACGATGACCCATATCAGAATTTGTAAATGGAGCAGCCTCCAAAATGCCCGTAACCCTACAATATTTTTAATTTCGTCATTGGTTGTAGTCCCAACAAATCGACAAAAAAAGATATATTATTATTTTCTACAAATCTTAATAGGGGCTTTTAAGTACACATAAGAAAAAATAATTCAGGTTAAAATTGTTAATTTAACTGTATTTATTTAAAGGTTTGGCTCATCCTGTCTCCTCAGGGAAAAGTTACCATTCTTATTTAATCTTAATGATCAAGGCCTTATTTTATTCCTCGACGGATTCT
>NC_046659.1:124696818-124697970 GCF_010883055.1 Belonocnema kinseyi | reverse complement strand
GGTCGTTCTTCGGAGCGCGTTACATTCAACAATATACTTATTTTTTTAATTATTCAAACTAAAATAGGTACGAAAGTCGACTTATATAAAAAATCTCCACTGCAAAAAAATTGTAGAATTAAAATATTCAAACCTGAACTTAGTTTTCGCATCACGCTTGCTTTGGACTGCTGATACCTTCGCTTATTTGCAGCGAATTTATTAATATAATAAATGAAGTCCTTGTATATAAGATTAGAGGAAACTTGAGAGGCCCACTCTGTAATTGGAAAATTTAAATCAGCATGTAACACATTAATTCTGTTAGTGGTCCAATATAAGCAACTTATTAAATAATCCTTTGAACAGTAACGGATTGATTGGTGGCTTTCCTCCTTTCTTCCCACCTTTTCCTTTGGCCACATAGTTCGAGATTGTGTGTCCATAGACTTCAAGCAGAACTTTGCGGACAATAATTTTCCACTTGTCTTTTTGCTTTGAGCTAACGTCTGTTTCTACCAAAGTATTAATGTAAGTAATTACATTCCTTGGTAGGTAAAATCCACACTTCGGCGCAATGTCTTGCTGAAATGAGATGTAAGTTACTTTTTTGATATTAGGGGCATTGTTTACATTTCTTATAAAAAAGCAGGAACTAGATCACTTTTGTAAATTTGTTTGCTACTGAATTCAAAATAAAAAAATAAAAGTGTGACATGATTTGTACGTAAATAAGGAATAATTTTAAGTAATAAATCATATTTATATAATTTACCATATTCGGGGCTGGTTGCAAATGATGAGGTGGTAACTAAAAAAATTAAAGAAAATGAAAGATTGAGGTGAAATGATAAAAGAGTTATCAATGAAACCTACATACTTAAGCTTTAAAGTTCATATTACCTCAAATGTGTTGCTACAACTTTCAGTTGTATGTGCAGACTTCTGAACATACTTCATTGCAGCCAATAGAAGCTCTTAGAACGCAATATCCCTCTTAGTAACTTGAAAAAAAATTGTATGTATAAATATATTCAGTTTATCGTAAAATGCAGTTAAAATACTGTAAAAATATAAAGTGGGACGATGGTCGTGGGGGCTAAAGCGTAGGCTTTGGACCCACTCCTTCGGCTTGCGGGTTCGATTCCCGCCTCGCACTCTGGAAGAGTCTCG
>NC_046659.1:124667540-124696718 GCF_010883055.1 Belonocnema kinseyi | reverse complement strand
ATTCACAAATTACGTAACGCGTTTTTCTTTTGTTTAAATAAAGATGAGAATATAATTTCCGCGAAGTGAACAGTGATACGGGGATATGGAAAAAAATAAAAACGCGTTACATAATTTGTGAATGATCCCTAGCTACAAATAAACTGTTATTGTGTCTATCCTATTAAATCGTCCTCCTATGGTCTTGAAGATAACCTCAGAAATATGCGAAAGGAATTAGGGTCATTTGTCGCTCACAAAGCAATTGGCATGAATTTCTCAAAATATTGCACAATGTTTCTCTTTGAGATAAAAAAAAGCGTAAAATAAATCAATTTTTTAGGTTAGGATGACTCCTGTGCATTCCAGCGCGTCTGCTGCCTCAAAATGGGGCACTAGCCATGCCAAACAAATGGACCAGATTCGTCCTAGCGTTTAGCACTGCTAATGTGCTAGTAAGTACTTACAAAAAGAAAAGAAATATTTTTATAGAAAATGCGTACGTACCTGATATTGCAAGAATTTTCGCTTCTCCCTTCGCTTTCATTGCCGTTTTGTGATCCAACCATATCAATGTAGAAGTGGCATTCACAAACCTGTCTTTTGCTGGAAAAGTAGACAATTCAATAACATCTTTATAGGCACTGTTGATCCACTATATGAGAGCATACTTTTTGCGACCCATAATGAGAAACAGACTTCAATCCTTTATTTTTTCCTCACAACAAACACTGTATGTTGGTCGTCTGCTGCTGAACGATCATCGATTTTCGAATCGATGCGTGGTATGCGCTTGCGTACTGTACATAACCTTCAAATTTCGTAAAAAAGCGGAAGCTAGAAAAGAACTGTACATTTGTAATATTTTTACTTTGAAATTAATAGTGTTTCATTAAGTGTTAAGATAATCTGAGTAACGTAAAAAATGTCAAAAAAAGCTCTCAATGAACTTTCTAGTCGCCGCAGAACTGATCAGATTAAATTACTCGGAGTTAATGCCAATAATGATAATGAAGAGCGCGTAGCTGATGCTTCCGAAAACCCAAGACTTTTGTTACCAGTCGAAATGTAAGGATTTTCTTATTTTCTTTCGCTTTCCTCAATTATTATGATATTATCTGTAAGATCTAGTAGATTTGAAAGAAAGAAAAAGTTATTTTTAATAATCTTTTGGAACATAGAAGTCAAAATTTAATCCTCAATAATGGGAAAATTTGCGTTTGAGAGAATCAATATTATTTCAATGTAAATACAAAAATTGTGGATAAATAATATATTGCACATTAAGTATGTTATCTTGATTAATTTTTTTCAGATAAAATTAAGCCAAATAGAAAATCAGTGAATCCTTCGAAGAATGAAATGAGATCTTGATCATTAGGATTAAATAAAAATTGTCACTTTTCCCTAAAGAGAACGGAAAAACTAAACCTTTAAATAACTGCAGTTAAATAAACAATTTTAACCCGAATCATTATGGTATAAAGTGTCTTTCAAAATCATGGCGAATTTTTTCTACGTTCAATTTTTGCTACAAAATAATAATGAAGTTCTAAAGCTCATTATGAAGGCAGGGCTTTTTTAGTGCTAAAATTGGCGATATGAAATTGGTATATTTAAAAATCTTTATTTTTGATCAGTTGAGGGCCTGTATCAGCTGTTAAAATTAACCAGATAATTGTAGAGCATTGTTACAGTGTTGGTGTGTACAAATTTACTGTACAAATACCGGAAATAATCCAAAGGGCATTGCAAAATGTTCCAATTTTGAGAAATTTCTGAATGTGGACATTTTCAGGATTGTTAAAAAAGAGTAAATTATATGTAGCAAATACATATAAAGGAAACCTACAAACGTGTTCATCTACAACACAATACATTAATCATAACGAATTTAAATTAGTTATCATTCACTGCTTTGTAAAACTTAATAATTGTAATTGCGACGTTCAGAACTGCGAATGTGAGGATTCAATTTTTGCCATTTTAGAAAGCGAACTTATTTGTCGCAGCGTTTTTCAGGCTCAAAGCGTCTCCTTTGAGTGTAACAGTCTATCATTTTTACAACAATGTGAGGTCGCTGAAAATGCAATAGCTGTGCCAATTGAAAATCTGATATCAGTTTGTATATATAAATGTAGATAATGCAGCGTACGTTGGATTGCTTGTAAATCAAAAAGAACTTGAATAAAAGTATTTTCACATTAGTACCTGCAGCAAATTTTAATAAATGTCCTCTAATATTAACGTTTTATAATTATATAAAATCGGTATAGTATTAGTAGTAAATATTTTGCAATTCGCGAGTATAAAAATAGGTCAGTAATATATTATTTATGCTTTAGACCTAGCAATGGCTAATGATTGATGTTTTTAATGGCTATACTATACAAGTTTTAAGGAGAATATAAGAGGATTAAAAAGAGGGCTTTAAATACTGGTAGAGAATAATAGAGGTTCAAATAAGAACTCAGAAAAACCTATGAAAATTTCAAAGAGGTTGAAGAAAATGAACAGAGAACTACATAAGACGTAAGAGCATGAAACGAGCACGTTAAGGACTGACTAGCGCCAACAGAGAATGTATTTGGCACTGTAGAGAAACAAAGGAGAACGTCTAAGTCTGAAGAGAATCGAAAGAGAATTTATTTAGCACTATAGAGAATCAATAGAGAACTCACATTTCGACTCGGGAAAGGTCTTTATGAAACTCCCCTCGCCGGACTCCCCCTCGAGCTCGTCAGTCATCTGACCCAGAAGACGGCCAGGAGGAGGATTATATTCGCTAGGCTCGTTTCGTCGTACATAAATGCATGATCTGTGTCGTAGTACAATACCCTACACCCCAACTGAGACAGGTATTCATAAAAGACTAAACGAGCTTGGGCTTTTGCGTAAGCGGCGATGATAATATTTGTGCCTGGTGAGGATTTAGAAGCCTCTGCTGAGTATTTGTACGAAACATAAAAAAGGTCAGCATTGATCGGTGTTATTGACGAGGCAAGTTTACTTGCCTTGTCAACGCTCTCGGTTGGCTAACTTGAAGGCTCTTGCTTTATTTAAAAAATCTATTTGTATGATCTGCAAACAATCCACCCTCTCGTGTTTTAGGATTATATTGCGCGACATTGTATTGCCAAATTTCATAAATGGATTTTATTTCGTAACCCATTTCTACCACCTTTCTCAATTCATCAGGCACTCATACTCCCTCAATTTCACGCAAAGCAGGCTCATGCCTACACTCTGCCTGCTGGAGATTCTCTCAACAAACATTGCAGAGTAGAAACATGAGTTTCTTATGTACTTTAAATAAAAGTACCGGATTATAGAGAGATTAAGGCAGTAAAACTCGGCATTTTACAAGACCCTCCAAATTACTTAAATTTTTTAAATCCACCCCAGTTACATGCTTACACTCATCACCCACGATAATTTTAGGATGACCTGCAGGAAATTTACCACATTTTGAGATATAAGGATACGTTTAACAAATATCAATATACTGTATTGTTTTACCGTCCTTTATCTCATAAAAACAGGGCGTATTTTCTGTACGACCACCATAAAACGCATCTCGAGGATTCAGAGCGTCACCTAGTAAAATAGGATAGTCTTTTAAATAATGCCTAATTTAAGGAGAATTTTTTTTTAACTCATCAAATTGACACTCCCATATTTTTGTAAGAATGTATCCTTACTGGCGAAGTTTTTCCGATTAAGCGTGTGTGCGTTCAAAGCGTTCGTCTAAAGAATCACCATTTTTCAGTTTCGAATCACGATTGACTTTTTTACAATCGACACACGTATGCCAAAAACATCCGTGGAATTTCAGGATGTATCGGTTGCCTTGATCCTCATAATAACCATCAACCAGGATTCCCTCCGGTCAGACGTAGTGCCTGGTGAGTAAAACTCGGATGCAGGAAGAGGACCCTTGTAGTCGATGTGGTCAGGTGTATTAAACAGGTGGGGAAATGTTCCTTTTTTAATATCATTGAGTCTAAAAGCTTTTGGCAGTTTACTCAGTGGCATATGCAAATAATTAATTTATGTAAATATAATATAAATATATATATATATACATACATACATATAAGTATAATTAATAATTAATCTGTCAATGAATTTGGTACACTCCACCTTCATCGTGATTATATTGGTGATGTTTGTTTCAATATCGAGGCGAAGCCTTGTACCTTTTTTCCACAAGGTATTTTAAAATAAACTGTGCATCAAAAGCTTTTGCATTATGGACTATATAAATCACCTGACTAACTTTAATTTGCTGCCTTGTGACAAGTTCCACAAACTGTTGGACTGCTGTTTCACCCTTAAAAATATGTTATCGAAAACCACAATCTTTGCAAATCTCCTTTATATTTTATTGTTTAATACACATAGTACAAACTCTTTAAGCAACACAAAGGTTTGGCCTGTATACATTAACGTTAGGATCACCAGGTTATTTATCACACTGCTAAGATTCACAATCGTAAAAATTAAATCCTATTCTATCTTTGTTTTTTACTTCATGGTTTCTATAAGACCACATATTAGCCAAACGCGTGCAACCGGTACAAATACGCAGCGCATTACAAACAGAAGTTTTTGCCGAAAAAGATTTTGGGGCAAGATGTTTTTCAAAACTAATTTGCCCATGAAAATACCGGTTGCACACGTTGCATTTAATTTGCGGTATTTGCACATTTTCCACACTAGTTTGACATGGGGGTGTTGAGTCGCAAGCAGCGCATGTTTATGAGCATCGACGACCCACCGGGTTATCATAGGCCTTGTTGCATGGGATGCAGAAGCCCACACTGCTTGCTGCCGCGGTTAACTTGAGAATAGGGAAAAAATGCCTATCGTTCAACATAATAGTTAAATTATGTAAGACAGTTTGCCCCGTTTTTGTGATAAGGCTTGATCCATTATACAAAGGGGACTTAATACCTTTTCCAAAGTTCGAAATTTCATAAATTATAATTGCAATCCTATCGGGAATAAGATGCAATTGAAATTTATAAATTTCCTTGATTCCACAATCGTTTTCAGGAATTATTACCCCGGCATCATTTAAAAGCTGCTTGGCTAATAATGTCTGAGAGGTGGAATTCTCACAAAAAATTAACTAAATAATATTCTCTAAAAATCCGAAACTTGTAAAAACTCTCTCTCTCTCTCTTTGTTGCTGTTGCTGCGGTTGCTGTTTTGCTTTTCCTGCTACTGGTTTCAATGTCGATGTTGCTGAAAGTGCTGCCCTGCACCAACCTGTAGAGTTGTTGGCTCTTGCCACGGTCGCCAAGGTTCCGGTTGAATTGCTGCTTGAACTCCTTCATCGTCTGAAGAATCTTCATCGATGGATTCCTCAGCGGCTTGTATGTGACGCAATCGCCCCGCGACAGCTACATCAGCCTGTTAAAAAAAAGAAATTAAGTTGAGATTTCAACATTTAAAATTTTTAAATTTTAATATACATTTAAAAAATATTTTTAACTTTTCACAAATCTTTTTAAACCTAAAAATGTTTCGGTATTTTTAAACATTTCAGAAAAGATTTGAAAGATTTTCAAATATTTTAATTATGATTTTTAAACATTTCAAATATTTCTCTCTAAATTTTAAACAAGTCTAAAATTTTAAAAAAATATTTCCACAGTTCCATAAAAAATGTTCAATATTTAAAAACTCTTTAAAGTTTTAACAAATAAAATAAAAATTCAAAATAAGTCGAAAAATAAATAAATAACAGACAATATGCAGAGGTTCCTTATTTTTCAGTGATTTCATACAGACTTCAGTCATTATTATTTTTAACAGATTATTCTAAATCAGAATGTCTTTAAAATGTGGTATTTTTATACTCTTATTGAAAAATAATGGAAGTAAATGCATTATTTTGTCAAATTAAATGCAGAAAATCTACTTTTTTTTAAACAGAAAATGCACGAATAAAAAAAAAGAGAATATTTGTTAAAAATGTTTTATTCATCATTGACTTTATAAAGCAATAGAATTTAATTAATAGTTTTGTGAAACTGACGGTAAAAATTCCAATTAATATTTTAGAAAAAATACAGAATAAAAGAAATAATTTTTTTTAAACCTAATTTAGCAAAACGATTCATTCTTGCAAAAATTATTATAATAATGAATATTGTTAATATGTTTTATTCTGTGTACTCTTTATAAATAATAGAGGTAAACGAAGCGTTTTGCCGAATTAAATGTAAACAATTCTACAATATTTTAAACAAAAACAAAAAACGACAATGTTTTGTGAAACCTGGATCGACGTAATGATTTAATTAATTTTTAAACTGATAATTTTGAACGAGAATATCGTAAGAAAAATCTTTTTAATTTTCGTACTCCTTTAAATTAATGGAAGTGAATGAATGATTCTTATCCCTAATTATATTTGAAATATTTTACCCTTTTTCTTTTAAGTCGACAAAATGATCCGTTCCCTATATTATTTTAAAAGATTACAATAATAATTTTAACGATATTCTCGTTCCAAATAATCTGCTTTAAATATGTCTTTTTTTACATTCTTTATTTAAAAAAGGATATGTTTTAAAAATTTATTTAAAAAACTTACCATTTATTTGAACAGCATCTGCGGAGAATGTACCGCTACTGTTTGATTCGAGATCTTCATACATGCGGTCTTCCTCCTCATGACCTCTCGAACGCATTGGTGATTCATCCTCATTTACAGCCTCATTGCGATGAATCTCCTCATTCTCGGGCCAAGGTTCGCAGGCCGGTATTTCCACGCCGTCTTCATACGCAGGCGAGTAAGCTGCAGGACTTGACGATGAAGCCTCTACGCGAACTGTGAAATTTAAGAAACGAAAATGTTACACTTGTAAAGAAAATAAACAAAAACAAAAAAACGGATTCACACACACACACATGTCACAAACTTTGAAAATAGTCACAAAAACACCTACCTAAAAGAGCTCGGGCTAATACGGCACTTCGCTCAATGTACATATTGTATGCCAAGCGTAGCGCACTGCTTGACGCCAAAAGATGGGATATCCGGGATATCTCATCAGGATGACAAGTTGCAAGTATGTTGTGGAGATATAACAAACACTCTGCGTCCGTTAGGCAATGAGCAATAACCATCAAGCTATAAATTAATTTCTCAACTCTGACCATGTTTTTAGCGTTTAGAAATTGGTGTATACCACACTCAGGACGATTGAGGGAAAAGTGAACATTGAGAATCGAAGGGTGACTTTTTAAAAACAGAAAAAATCTATTCCTCCTACTATCTACTTTTGTATTTCAGCCCCCCCCCTCTCCGTGCTTTTGAAACTTGTCCGCTGCATCTCTGCCACAGACTGGAAAGAGGTGAAATTCTGAGGACACTAAGGCATTGACACCTGCCTTACTACACTGCTTTTAGGACTGTAACCAGTAAGCTTTTGAAATTCGTTCATTGATATTGTTGCCAGGGTGGTCAAACTTTTTATAGGAAATTTGCTAGACCTCTTTCTGGTCCACATAAATTATGTGAAACAACAGTTGCACAGGGTTTTTTTAATCTATAGAATATCACACAATTGTCAATGCTATCAGGTCTAATTTATAGTCTCCGAAAGATCTACCTTTTCGGCAGGTGCAAGTCAACTTTTCTTGGCTTCAATATAGTCGTCAGATGTATTATCGTGTCACTACACTTTTTTAAAGATTTTTTCAGAATTTTTCACCGTATTTTTCTACAACCACCTGAGTAATTTATTAGTTGGCGTCACAATTGATTGGTTAACAAAATCATGTACTTTTGATATATAACTGCTTTCTACACTTCTTGACATCTACTCAGTCTAAGCTTTTGAAACATGTGGACCTTTATGTAATTATTAGAAAACGCACATTCTTATGTGTAATTTATTGTATGCAGGTGTTAAAGACATATTCTATTGTGAAAGTGCTGAAAAAATCGGAATTTCCTGACAAATTACGAAATCTTATGTGTTATTTATCGATGCAGGTGTGAGTTACATATTCTTTGGTGAAATTTCTGGAAAAACGGATTATTATGTGTGATTTATGGGATTTAGGTGTTGAACAATTATTCTTTTCTGACATCTCCGGAAGATACGGATTATATCTTTTGTGTGCTTTGAAAGACACGGTTAAATCGTGTGTTTTATGGTATATATGTGTCCTTTTTTTTGTATTTTTCTCGGAATGTACGATTTCTTTTGTGTATTTTCGAAGAAAACCTCATTATATATTCTTTTTTTACATGTGTCGCAAGCTATCATTGATTTGTTAGAGGTGGAACCCAAGCAGGTCTTGGAGTTTTTAAAGTCCATGGCAACTTAAACTATCGAAGTTTCATCTGACACACAGACTAATAAAACCATTCCTGCAACACCCAAAATTAAAAGGATCAAACCAAAATCATCAACCCTTAAACAAATACTCACTAAAGTTGCACTTAAACGATTGGTATTTGTGTCTACAAATTTCACGAAGAGAATCACACAACATATGATTCTATCAACTGTTTACGAACTTAATCATTCATTCTCCAAGACCATTCAAATTGGACTAGTGGTTCAATCGCATGGGAAATTTCAACCAGTCATTAAAATTATGAACAGTTCAGGTAACGGAATCACCTTCGACTCGGCAACTTGGGAAAAACTCCAACAACGTTTGGATATAATAGAATCATACTTCTGTTTCGGGAATTCACCTTTGTACCTACAAACCATTGAATTGTGAAAATATGCGCTGGTGTTTACAACCGCTCACGGTAATAAGCCTAGTTCCGAAGGACTGAAAAATGTTATTGTATGTGTCGATGAAAGGTTCAGAAGGATTCAACGACTATTAAAAAACGTAGAAGCCTGTAAAGATTTTTTAATTGAAATGATCGTAAACTGTTCAAGCGCAGAAAATATTAATTCACCAAATGAGGAATTAATTCATCAAATAATTAAGTTTGAATCTACATACTTTAGAAGTCAGGTACAAACACGACTTGAAAAAAAATTCGTCGAATTATATTTTGGAATCATTCTTCTAGAACTGACTACCCTCTTAATTTCATTAATTTTGTAAGCGAAGTTAAGCTTGTATTTTCTACACGTGCTTGAATACATGCATTTTATTGGAAAATTACAAAATAAAGAAACATAGATGTTATATTATAATTAAAGACAATGTCTACTTTTACTACCTGCCACCTAAAATAATTTAGGATAATTTTAGGGTTTGATTAGTAATTAAATATTATACATACCTTTTAGTATTTGTAGCTTTGTTTTTTTATTCCAACACACCCTTTTCCAACCTGAATATAAAGTAAGATTAGGATAATTAATTTTCGTTGTAATTATTTCTCGCATTTTTCAACTCGATCATATACATCCTCTACTATCAGACTAATAGGGAGGGGATAGTGCCCCCTTCCCTTTTTAAAGCGGAACATATCCATTAATGATAATTCGCACAGGGAGAGGGCGGGGCCCCCTCCCGTTTTCAGCTGAGAAACATTTGTTTATTAAGATCATGCGGAGCGCGTCCGCTTTTCCAACTAATGATAATCCTTTCAATATGAAAGTCTTAAACCCCTCTCCTTTTCCGACTCGAAATCTTCCACTCGATTAATTATTATGGCCGCCATATTGTAATTAGGACGGCCGTCATTTTTTAATTAAGATAGTCGGTATTTTGTAATTAGTTCACGCCCCTTGACCAATCAGGACAGGCCACGACCCCTCCCTTTATTGTTAGGTCACGGCCCTCGACCAATCGGAAGAGGCCACATTCCTCTCTCACCCTAACCCCTCCCCTTTAGGCCACGCCCCTCGGCCAATCACAGCCCGCCCTATAGCTCGGTTTATCTACTATTAGCTTTTTAAGTATATTTAGTAAAATATACTCACTTATTCGTAGGGTAATGAAAATAACAGAAAAAATGATTTGGGAAGTGCAAAGTGGGTTTATGCCAGAAAGGTCATGTACGGATTAAATATTTAGTTTAAGGCTATAAAGAAAATACATACAAGTAGCAAAGCGAGTGCCAGGATAAATGGGAAATTGAGTGACTGTTTCGATGTTATTTAAGGAGTTAGACAAGGATGCGTTATGCCTTCATGGTTATTTGTATTATTCATGGACAATTGTTTAAAAATGGCTCTTTTTGGCAAAGAAGGTGTGAATCTCGAAACCGTAAGAATACGTGGGTTAGCGTTCGCAGATGATAAGGTTCTTGTGGTAGACTAAATCCAAGACTTGCAGAAAATGTTGAATAAACTGAGTTCAAGCATGAAGAGCATGGGCCTCAAAATTAACGCAAATAAAACAAAAACTATAGTGTCCGAAGGAAAGAGTGAGAAAACACTATGCAATATTTTATTAAATGACGAGAGAATTTAACAAGTTGATAAGTTCGTGTACCTTGTTAGCTTATTTATTAGGGACGGGAAGATAGATGAGGAATTAGATAGACACATAATGATATTCATGCGCATAATATGCGGGAAGACTCTAATGGATAAAGTGGGCAACGAGATAAATCTAAAAGAATGTGGTGCATAAGAGGCGCTAGTAAACACATGAAAAAGAAATCCGTTAAGATGGTTCGGGCATGTTAAGAGAATGCCAAATGAACGACCAACGAAACAAGTGTATCAAGGTAAAGTGAATGGCAGCGTGCCCAGGAGTAGACCGCGACAGGAATGGTTAGAATGTGTGAATAAGACCCTCGTTAGAAGAGACATAAGAAGTCACAGAAACACAAGAGCTTGCATGAAAAAATGGATGGGCATAATTGTTAAGTTGGGCGTGAAGCGGCCTGTGCTTTTTCTCTAGCGGCGAGCCATACGTCTACCCGACGCATGTCCTGCGTAACATTGCGCTGCCTGGCGAGCAGTGGCAGTTAAACCCTTTTAATTTCTCCCTTGAGTATTTTCTGCTAGGCCGTTAACCCGTATATGAGAGTGAGAGAGAGACTCGCGGTAGCGAGTAAGCTTACTCATAGATAAAAAGTGGTCACCGAGTGCAGCTTTTTCTCGTTGTTCTTGTGGAGGGGGGGGGGGGGGGGGGGGAGGAAGAAGGATGCTGGCGAGGATCGTAACGAAATCCTGGCACGGCGTATGACGAAGGCCCAAAATGGCTTAACAACCCGGAAGGGAGAGGGTTCGTGAATGTTCACCTGATGACCATTTTTTTAAAATTTGAAACGAAGCCTAGTCGAAGCGGACCTCACGACGTGGAATATTGGAGTCAGCGACCCGGCCGGGTCGCTCCGCGTCCTCTTGTTGCTGTCTTTCAACGGCGGCCAGTCTAGCCTGCTGAGCCTCCTGTAGAAACTGTTACCGATCAGCGACCAGCTCTCTGGCCCTTGCTGACTCTCCTTGCTGTTGGCGGCTCGTCTTGCCCACACGGTTTCCTCCTCTTGTTGTTGGCGAGCAACGACGACCCGCCTGGCTGACACTACCGCTATTTGATATTTTTTCCTCCTAGCCAATATACCACGAATACATGGTAATTTATTCAGCAACTAAGCTTCTGAAAGGAATGCACTGAAATATACACGAACACGAAACTAATATCTGACTACTGCGGGTGAACAAGGGTGGTTTTGGAAAAGAAATGAAGTCAGAGACTCTATATTGAAAAATGCTGCGGTATTTATTTGGAGACCCGAAGTACAAGCTTGACGACAGAGTAATGCTGCTACGTCGCGAGGAATTCTCAAGCAAACTGATCTAACCGAGTCACTCTCAACTCTCACCAGCCGAAACCGAAGCTCTCCGTGGTGGTGGGGACAGCTTCCGAGCTCGCCGATTGGCTGCTAGAGCGACAATTGAGTCGCAATCAAGAAGTGGGGATCGTCAGCCAGGCCCGCCTGCCTCGGTCTGCACGCGTCGACACTACTCTATCTTAACTTAGCTGGAATTCCAAACTTATAACTCTCAATTGAAAATATAAATAATGGTCCTAAAATTAAGAAAATTTGAAATCATCAATAAAATTAGCCCAGCTGCTTTTCCCCCAAAGAACCGTGTAGCTATGCAAAATAGGAAAGGTCGTTTGGTTCATTTGTTCATAAATTGTTATTGATTAAATATAAAAATATTATTTTCACTATTTTCTCCCGGGAACGTAGCGACCCTTTTATTTGGAATCTTAATTATCGTATTTATTTATTGCCAAAGAACGTAGAAACTATCTTAATGACGAAATTCATTTTTAATTCGTTGATGTACGTGTGTAAGTGAGTACACGGGCATACGTACGTCAAATTGAGTAAAATTAATTAACGGATATATTCAAAGAAAGTTTGTCAATTTCCTTATATATTTTAGTTTATTATTTATCATGTCCATGACGCTGGTTCAGATCCTCGGTTTCACGTGCCTTACGTCTGAGAGAGAGGGTAGAGAAAGAGGGAGAGAGAATAGATAGAGGTGAAAGAAGAGAAGAGCGTGCGTAAGACGGAGAGAGAGAGATAAAGAGAGAGAAGATGCTGGCGTACGTGACTGGCTTGCCGCAGATTTTTTTCCTAGAGGGTCAAGACACGGTGAAAGCACGTGTTAATAGACATTCCGCGCCAAGCCGGGGAATTCGCAAGCAATTAGGAAGGGTCCTAATGGATCGGTGACTTACTTGGTGTGAGCACACTCGTCATTTAGTTATTCTGTGAAATCGTCATCTGAACACGTAGGACCTTCACACAAATTGCCTCTCAGGAATTTTGAGTGGAGATCACGTAGGCCACTATTTTGATTTCACGGGTTTTCAATTTATGTATTCTGACATACAAGAAATTTTTTATTACAAAAATTATTCTAGAAGAATTTTGAAATAAAAGGTTAAATTGCTACTAAAAGCGAAGAATTTTCAATAAATTTCGAAAACTCTGGACTTAATTATTGAACGAAAAATAAAAGCTTTGATACAAGAATATTCATTTTATAACAAAAACATTCGTGAGCTGAAAACATGATAAAAACGATACCATATGTACTTGAAAAAAATGTATTCATCTATTTTTTTTAATTAAAGTAAAATTTTTAATTAATTTAAAACAAAATTATAAGTTTTGTGAAAAACAACTCCCTGCCTCTCGTGTTTTTTCAAGTCTCAAAAGGAATAGTATATTGATAAAAAATCTATTCATTTAATGTCATGTAATTGATATCACCATACTTAGATATTAGGATTTTATGATTTAATTTCAATTTTTTTTAGCAATTTTCAGAAACTTTGAACATTAAAAAATGGTCGAGCAGCTCGATAAGGGGTTGCTCAAAGACCATTTCACATTGAAAAGATTTGATGGCAAAGGGAAGGGGGGGGGGGTATTTTGTGACGATTTGTGACAGAGGGCAGCAGGTGAACTATTTTCGTGACATCACGCATGGAGAATATAAATAACAATTGTTCAGTGGCATCTTTACTGCTTTGTTAAAAGATGTCGAATTTGATTCACCCAATTATTAAATTTGTTTGAAGAAATTTTTCTTTGACATCAGGGTTTTATGAAAATACCTATTTATAAAACATGCGTTTCTTAAAGGGATAAAATGGCATACGTTTAGACTATGGATAGAGGTCCTTCTCAGTGCCAGATATGAGATATAAACAAGTTAATATTTGGCATTGAAAATTTGGTAAGAAATGATTTCACGCATAAACTTAGTATTAGTTGATTAGCAAAGTTTATGTGCACATATTGATAAAATGCCTGATAAATTGCAAGCAGAATTAAGACACAAAAGCCTTGCCTTATCTTATTGATACATTAATAAAATGGAAGTAATGTTAAACGACAAATCAACTTATGAAAAAACTAAAGATAACCCCATGAGAATCATACAAAGAACAACCTTTGATAAAATTAACAGATAGATACTAAAAGGTTTTTTAGCATCTAATATAAACCGACAAGATTTCATTACAGAAAATACAAATTTGCCCAGAATTTATGGTCTACCTAAAATCCATAAAACTGAATTCCCTTTAAGACCTGTTGCTAGCGCCATTAATTCATCTACTATGGCTAAAATATTTAATAATATATTAAATACTGCTCTTCCTAACCCTAAATCTTTTATAAAAAATGCCATAGAATTAAAAGAAAAACTTGAGAAAATCACTATTCCTTCAGAACACATTGTGATGTTCCTTCACGTAACTTCCTAGTTCGTAACTTCGATGTTTTCGTAGAATTGGTTCCAAAGAGTATAGAAAAAAGATGGTCTTACATTAAAAAATCCCTGCACTAGCTTTAGAAAAATTTAAAGGAGGAATTAAGTTTTTAATGGATGACACCTATTTTCAATTCATAAAAATTGTTTACCGACAAACCTTTGGATCTCCTATGGGTTCTCCGTTTTTTAATAAATTAGCAGACATGGTAATGCAAGATTTAGAATCTGAAATTTAAAAAAAAATAGATTTTTAAATTTTTGCCTATTTTATATATGTAGACGATACATTTGTTATCATTCCTGGAGATAAAACTGAACAAGCTATTAAACCGTCAATTCATTTCACGCAAAATTACATTTTACACATGAATTAGAAGATAACAATTCTATCAACTTTCTTAACATTAGCATTATCAAAAATGATAATGGTTTTATTTGTACTAATTGGTTTCTCAAAAGAACATATTCTGGCCAATTATTTAATTTTTTATCTAAACATTCTCTACAACATACAATTGCAATTACAAAAAACTTAGTCGATTCAGGTATTTTACTTTCTGACAAGAAATTTCGTAATGATAATTTAAATACAGTTAAACATTATCTATATTTAAATAATTATCCACAAAATATTATTGACAAAAAAATTAATAATGTATTAAAAGAACTTAATATCATAACTTTAAATAACAATTATAATAATATTTTAAATAAAGAACTCGATCCAAAAAGTAACAGTACACTCAGAGAAATGGTTGGTTGGAACACCCATTTCTGTTGCATAAGAAATAATTGGTTACAACGTCTGTTCAAACTGTTAGGGCAACCAAGTCCGTTGGCGACAGTGACCAGTTATAATTGTTGCGTGTTTATTAGCCGTCCCAGATTTGTCTTCCTGGTCCATTGCGCATGCGCCAAGGGTCTCTTTGGGTCCGCTGGGATGACAGCCGCAAGACTCATGATGCCTAATGCAAGCATTTAGTGCGTTTCGTCTTTGATTTGGAATACGCGAGTTAAGTTTTTAAAGTGGAAATTGTGCTTTTTGAGGTTATCAACGATGGACAAATTAACTGCCGAGTTTTTGTTCTTACTGCACCTATCCTGTCTCATGGAAAGATTCAAAGTTACGTATTGATGGTTTTAATTTTTATATATAAGACTTATGCTGTACGTGTGTACATTGATGCAACGTTAGGGTTATGTTTTTTTTGGGTTACATACAGGTGAATTTATTATTTCATTCTATTAACCGTGAAATAACATATTAATTTTTTTTAATAAAGCTAACAAATTATTACATTTTATTACTAATTTATTAAAAATTAAAATATAAAAAGATTATTAAATTTCGTATTGCGATACATTGACATATCATTGAGGTTATGTTTTCTTCATGCCTAAGGGAATGCATACAAGCGAATTTATAAACATAGCCTCATTTCACTTTAAAACAAATGCTGAGCGGAACTTAAAGTTCTTTCTTTTTACAGAGGAATTTTTTGATTTCGCGACGTTAATTACGTTAAATTTTTAATATTGCGTGAAAGTATTTTTAAAATTTTTTTTCATGTTGATACCTCTAGTTTTAAAAAAATTATAAGGGTACATTTTCACGGGGGCCTGCTTTTAATTATTCAGGGAATTAACATTTTCCATTCGATTCATTTCTAGCTATCTTGTTGGTTTACGGCAAAGTTGATTGGTGGAGAACCTAGATACGAACTCGACGTGTCAAATTAATTCAACGATTAACTCAAAACAGATTTTCGTGAAAAGGTACCCTAAAAACTCTGGAAACAATGAACATTCTTGAATGTTCTTTGGCTTCTTTTAAAGGTAAGACTTCATAGTATTTTCCAAAATTGATGCGATAATTTTAGAATATTTCACTTAGATTCTACCCTAGGATCAAACGAAGTGCAAAAAGTGGTAAAATTGTAAAAAACTAAATATACTGACAAAACTAAAAAGAAAAATTAAAGCAATAATATCTCTAAATAATATCTATCATTTTATATATCGTTAACATTTGTCTTCAAAATGCGCTTTTTAGACATTTTTATGTTATTATAAATATTCAGGCACTTTAGAAACTGTCAAAAAACAGGCGTGTAGATAATTTATTCAAAAAACGAAGTCGTTTCTTTTAGAGGAAAGCTTTTCCGCTGTTTTTAATAAATAATGCTAATCAGGTCTGGAATTTTCAGGTTGCTAATTTCAACACAAAAGCCGATTTATATGTAGTAGACTCAATTGCAGAAGGAGCAGCAAAAATATTTAAAATTCTTAGACGGTATTTTTTATTGTTTCAGATGAAACCGTTAGGACGCTAAATCAAATCCCTGCCTTATTTGGCCCAGTAAATGTTAGAAGGTGAAAAATATCTGCTGTGGACACTCAGAGTGGTCTTCTGTTACATGTGAATGTAAGATTTTATTTTCTCTTTGCAGTGGGAATTTTATTTATTTTTGTCCATTCTTAAATTATTTTATTACCTTGCAGGTTATAAGGTCCCTAGTGGCTGAAGTCAATCGACTCAAAGACTGTCCGTTTTGTGGTGACTATCGTAATAAAATTGAGCAACTAGGGGTATTTTTTTGCCTTTAAATTAATGTTGTTTATTATTATTTTTATGGATTATTTTGCGTTCTATCTATACCTAGGTATTTTATTATAGAAGACAGTGGGTTTAGTACAATTGGATATAGAATGTTAATCTCATTCTTAATAAGTTATTAGTTTTAGTGTTTGTTTTTAAGACTTCTAATTGTCGCAACGATTTTTATAATAAATTTACCTGCCCAGATAAACATGTGTGTTTTACAATTTAACACTAAAATTAAAATAATTCAGCATGTAAGCATTGCAATTTGTGATTGTTTGTTCATTTTTTGTGACAATATTTGAGCTCTAGAAAAAAACTGTAATTTCTTAAATAAATTATTCGTAATAGTATGCAAATTGCATAGACAATTATAAAAATTTATACCTTATCCATCTAGCAGGTTTATTCATAAATAAAAACTATCTTGCAAGTTTTTACATTCTTAATACTTCCATCCTTCTATTTGTACTATTTTATAATTCACGCCCTTTACTTCCGATTTATGGTATGATAGGTTAGTTTTTTTATTGAAGGTCACCCTTTAAAGTCATTCGTATGGGAGCAGGATGCTTTTAAATCTTGCTCTCATAAAAAAATTATAACATTTATTTATAACTTTTAAACAAAATTAGTTACATTTTACATCTTAATGAACAATTTTAATTTAAAATTTTAATTAGGATTTTTTAAACCTTGGGATATTCTCTTTTACTTTTTGAAACTAAAATAAAAACTTGTCCGAAAGCTTTGTTGACAACTAAGTTGTTTTTTGTTCATCTTCCTACATTGGATTCTCGAACGTTAAAAATTTAATTGTAATTGAAACTAATTATATTTGAAAACAAAGACTGGCCGAAAATTTCATTTTACGATCGACTCTAAAATATAAGATTTTTTTAAAGATAAAATCTAACCAAACACATACTAAAAAATAGAAACTTAGCTTTGCTACAAACTCCCGATTTCACTATTTCCAACTCTAGTAACAATTTTCTTCAGGTGTAAAAAGTAGCTTTCCACCTAGTAGGTTAATAATTTAATTGTAAAAATATATCTCATGTAAAATAGATGAGTTTTAAGTTTGAAAATATGAAGTTTGAACCAAAAGTAGAAAAACTGCATTTTCAGTTTAAATAGTTCATTTTTATCCAATCCGATTAATCTTCAATCAAAGAAATTAATCCTCAGAAAAAAGTGTAACCGCTAATATTTCCACTAAAAAATATTTTAATTTTTAATTATATAAAGTATCATTTAAACGAAAAATACAAATGTTGGATGATTAAATAAAAAAGACGAGTTTCCTGGGAAACCTGCAATTTTACAACTAAGAAATAAAAGTTTATAGTAATATAAGTGAATTTGAAACTAAAAAAGACGCATTTTATAGCAATAGTGGAATAGTTACATATACAACTAGAAAAATAAAATATAAAATTGTTTAAAAATAGTAAAATCTTTAAGCAATGGAATCTCATTCTAAACCAATAAGATACGTTTCTAAAAAGTTGTTTTTTTATTCGAATAAATTAATCTAAAACCGAAAATATGAATTTTCGGTAAAAAAAAAACAAATTATAAACATCATAGGTTGATTTTTAATTAAAAAAGATCATTTTTCAATGAAAGATAGAATATGTCAATTTTCAATTAGAAACAAATGGTCTTTTACCAAATAGATAATTATTCAAGCCATAGTAATAAATTTTGATTTTAAAAAATGCATTTTAGACGAGAACGGGAATAATTAAATTGTTCTTTGCGAACAATAATTTTCAATGTTAAAAAACTAGATGTTCACAAAAGAAATGCTTTTTTAACCAAAAACACGAATTTTTAAACAAAAACATTAATTTTCAACAAAAAAATTTTAAGTTTTTTTAAAAAACATATATATTTTAATAAAATATTTGAATTTTAAAACGAATATTTAACCTAGTACTTGAATTTTGAACAAAAATAATTTATGTTTAATTATATAATTTAACGTTCCGAAAATTAAAAACGAAAAATAAATACTCTGTACTAATTATGAAGTCAAGATGTAATTGGATCAATCCAGCCTGATTTAAAACTATTCTTTTATGCGGCCAAATGCTAATAGCAACGCAAAAAAATAATTGTTTTGAGTTAAAGAAAGCGATTCTTTGAAAAATATATTTTTATTCTACAAAAAAAAACTTTAAATTAAAGGATGTATTTTAAAATTAAGGACGGGTTTTTATTAAAGGGGAGAAAAACTTTCTTTCAACAAAAAATATATCTTAGAATCAAAATATTTCTCAGAATGAAAGATATTTTTCTTTGATGCGTTATCCGCTTTCGAATATTTTTAATCAAATTTTTAAGGCTTTTTTTAAGAACAATTTGCTTCAGTATAATTATTTCTAGTTTAATAAAACGCTACATTTTCAAGATTGAGTGGGAAAAATGTAAACAAATGGCAATATTTGATAGAATGCAGAAAATTTATTTTGCGATAATTACAAAAAAATTCCTTTGCTTGTCATAAATTTGTCATGAAAAAGCAATTTTTTGGCATTTTTTGCACACAATGAAAAATGGTTGAGACGTCAAATTAAAAAAAAAATGTAAAATATGATTTGCTGAACATTCGTGAGAGAAAATTGAAAATTGTAAATCAATTTTTTTAAATGTGATAAAACACGGTTGTTTTTTTCATTTTTATAAATACCGAGCTTTTCTCTTTATGAAATCATGTTGATTTCAAAAGATCAGAGGCACATGTTGATATTGACAAATTTGAACAGAAAATATTTATTTACAATTTTTTCAAATGCAAAGTAATTGTTATGGTTATAAAAAAATTTAATAAAAAAATGAATATCTTTGTTTCGCGTTCTAAACATTTCGTTTCATTAGCAGAATTTTAGAACCAATCCGTCAAAAATGAATAATATGTATATTTTTATAATAAATGGTAAACAATTTTAATTGTCTAAATAAATCTGATGAAAGAATATAAAATTCTGTACATTTTTATTGGCAAAATTCTTTTTTGTGATTTTTTACATATTTGTTGTGATTAATAATTAGTAAAAATGTGTGGATAAATTTAAGTCTGAATATATTGATTATAACAAGATAAAAGAAATTTATTTAGTTTAATATAAAACTTTAATTAAAGAACATGACTAAGTAACATTTAAACTTTATTAAAACGACAGGAAATCTATAATATCGTCAAATTTGTAAATATGCTACGTCACCGCCCACAACATATATGTTTATACAAATTATTTCTTTCAAAATAAAAAAACAAGAATTATTTTCAAACTTAATTTATTTTCTTTAAGAAAAGTTAGTTATTATACAATTTATTTTTATACTGTTAAATATTGCACTTCTTCCAAAACATTTTGTATTTCAATGAACAGTCAAAGAGAAAAGTTCCGGAATTGTTTATAGTAACTGCAATCCTTAAAGAATTAGTTAATGCTTTTTTACAAATTCATTTCCGTCACGTAAACTTGTCTTTTTTAATTTTCCATGCTAAAATCAATCAAAGTTTTTAAATTGTTCTAGAACTAGTAATATGAATACAGAATGCACTCAGAAAAAATGTTCTTTGATTCAAACAAAAGCTTCTTTGGATCAAAGAAAAAGATTCCTCGGCCTTTTGTAAAAGAAAAGAGCAAATGTTTTGGATCAGAATCGATTGATCTATTTTTATCTTCACTTCACAAGAAATATAAAATATTTTTTTCTCGATTTCAAGATCCAGAATCAGATTTTGAAGGTGCATTGACAATTTCTAGAAGTTCGTATTTTTACGATTTTCCGTCTTTAGGATTGATGTTGTCAACTTGATGAATGAAAATTAATATACTTTAAGTTACTTTATTCCCTTAAATGTAGTAAAAGTTACTTATTCAAAAACAACAAATATTTTCTTCTGTGATAGCTATAAATATTTATAAATCATTTCTTTTATGACGTCTGTTTTTTATAAATACGATGTCATGAACTTGAACTAATATTTGTATTGTTGTCGCCACTAAGAAAGTTACGAAAGCTACACAAAGAGAAATTCGAGGAATAAAATTTACGAAACTGTTCCTTCATTTTATCACACCTCCAGCGCGAGAACTAAGCCCGGGGCAAAAAAAATTTTTGACGTCTTTACGACATCGTTACGACATATTTACGACAACTTTACGACATGCTATGTCCATGTCTTTAAGTCTTCTTTATGATATCTTAAATATGTCGTATGATCTGGGGATGTCTTTACGATATCGTAAAGACACTGTAACGGCATGGACATATGATGTCCTTAAGTTGTCGTAAAGATGTCGTAACGATATCCTAATGATGTCGCCAAATTTTTTGCCCACTGGGAAGATCCCGGAACTTTAAAGCGACATTCTCGAAGTTTCAGGAATTAGGTCACGCCCCTTTGCTCTCAAGTCTTAAATTCTATTCTTTTAGATAATAGAGTCTCAGACTTTAAAGCACGTTAAAATTGTACCTCTAAAATCACGTTTCCTTGAATTAATCTCTTCATACTTCTGTTCGTGTAGGAGAACTCAAATTTAGAGCCGGATTTAAAAAGTGAATCAATTCCGAAAAAATTGGTCGAGAATTTTGGAATTAAAATTTCCTAGGATTTTAAAATCGGCTGTGGGTAGCGATGGAAATAAATTTTTTAAGTTTTTTGCGAAAATGAAAAATATTTCTCAAGATACAAAAGGTCTCAATGCGAATAAAGATATTCGATTTCAAGAAAATGATTATATTCCGCGAAAATCATGAATGAATGTCGCAACATTACAGTAATACAGAAACTATTGCAACAATAAAATTTTATTTGACAAATTTTCTCATAATATTATATCGAAATTCTTGTTATCTAATTCTGTATATTTGAAAATTCTATGTACGGAAATTTATAGTGCTTAGTGAATCGAAAAATTTATCCTGATTACTTTTTTCGATAAAAAATTAGATTATCAGTGATAGAATTTTCAAAATAAAAAATTAAAAATAAAAGATGAACATTTTAAGTCAAATAACGCATGGTATGAAAAAAAATCAAGAACAGAAAAATTTTGATTTTTGAAAGCCTGACGAGATTAGCCTGACAAATTTTTGAATTTTTTCGAAATGTTATAAATTCAAATTTTGGTCATACAAAAAAAATGGAAAATCAAAAATTCCCTTTAACAGTCAAACTATGCAAAATACTTGGCCTTAATTATTTTTGGTAGGATGCTTAGTTTTTGTTTTTAGCCGTGAAAAATATTAAAAATAAAAAAATTAAAGTTTTACACAAACAACACAAGTTATGAAAAAAATTAATAGACAAAAGTTGTTCTTCCAAAAATAGCGAAAACTCATTCAAATTTGTCATAAATAATTTTTGATAGGACACGTAGTTTTTGTTTTAGTCATAAAAAATAAATTTTAAATTTTTTAAATAAAATTTTTTAAAAAAGGACACGAGGTACAAACTTAAATTAAAAGACTACAGTTGTTCAGCTGAAAAAAGATCTGTAAATTTGTTATTATTCATTTTTAAGAAGTAAGAGTACATTTCTTTGAAACTAGCAGTAAGATGTTCAATAGTAAATTTCAAAAATAAAATCCGCACTTTTTAAAATTATAAAATAAGACAATAAAAATACTTTTGTTCCAATACTGATGCATATTATGAATAGTGATGATATAAGTTGATTGAAATGCTATACTCAGTTAGCACAAAGTTTGGGGACGTCTTTATGACATCGATACGACATCTTTACGACATCGTTACGACATCCTATGTCCAATGTCGTTAAGGTGTCTTCACGATTTCGTAAATAAGTCGTATGATCTGACGATGTCCTTACGCTATCACAAAGACATCGAAACTACATGGACATAGGGTGTCGTAAAGATGTCGTAACGATGTCGTAAAGACGTCCCTAAATGTTATGCCCACCGGTACATTTTTTAAGGTGTTTAAGAATCAAGTTAAATGCAATATAAGAAACAAAAATTAAAGCAGTAATTAAAAACAAGATTTGTACCTTATTTTTCAATATCCAAATAAACAGACCCAGATAGAGGTACAGAAATAAACACAATATACATTTGATATAATTTAGTTTAAAATAATGTAGAAAATTGTGCATTTTCCACGAAATCAAGTGCGAAGCATGATATACGTGATAAAAATGTATTCGTTAAAGCCGAATGCGCTTTAACAAAAGAGAATTCACAATCACTAAATTACAGTTGTCGATGCTTTGAACTTTAATTTTAAAAGGCATGCGCACAAATGTGGAGTAAAAGGAAAGACCGAGCGCGTAGCGTTAGTTGAATGCATCATCGAGCGCTAAGCGCCAGACAAATATATATTATCGAGCGCGCAACTCAAGAATCAACAGTTGCGCGCCGTAGGCAGGCAGAAGAATGAACTATTTATGCTTGAACAAAAATATTTCTTTTATTTGAAAAGTCTAAAGTTTGTTTTTTGTTTTGTTTGGAAATTAACTTTTTTACCTGAGAATTTAACTATTCTGTTCCCATGAGAAAATGTTGAAAAATGTAGAAAACAAATTTAGTTCCAAATTCTCGTGTTAAAATTTTCATTCAAAATTCTCTTGTTAAATTTTTCATTAAAAATGCATAATTATTTGTTTAAAATTCAAATACTGGGTTGAAATTCAAACTTATGAATTTATCTATTCGAGATTGAACTTTTTTGTAGAAAATTAATTTTCTTTACGCAAAATTCAACTATTCCACTATTAGTTGAAAAATGATCTGTTGCGGTTTAAAATGTTACATTTTGGTTGAAAATTTATATATTTTCTTGTGAAGTGGTCTGTTTTGGTACAAACTAAATCTTCTTGATTGAAAATTCTACTATTTGTTTGTTAAATATTTGTCTTTTTGGATAAAAAATTCTTCCTTTTTGTATTGAATATGCAACTGGCTTCTAAAAATATTGTATTTTTACTTAATTTGAATAAAACCTTAAATTAAATATGACACTCAAAAAAACTTATTTGATGAATCCAGAGTTTCAAAACTAGAAAAGAAAACAGCAAAATAAAATTCTTCAAAAAATATTTACTTACGATTTGAAATAATTTATAGAAATTTTTATATTTTACGGGGTAAAATCATTGATATTCTTAAAACTAAAAGTTTGAAAAAATATTTTATTTAGTAGATAATAATTTTTTCACATTATATTTTGTTCTTAATATATACATTAGCAATTATAATTGTCGAGTTTTCAGATCTGAATCTTCCAAACTAAGGAAAACATAAAAATTACAAAATTTGGCATTGTAAAAATTAAAATAAAAAATTTAATTTAATCGTCTATACTTTAGAACACAATTGGTAGAATTCAAAATTGAATTTTTAATAAAATTTGAGTTTTCAACTATATTATCAAAACACATCTGCAATATTTCCTATCTTTATCTAAACCTTTGAAAGAATGATTAATTTTCTACCCAATCAATACCTGAAGAAATTTGTCGGTTGCGTATACCGAAAAATTGATTCAATTTTTTTCCTTCGAAAAGAAAGAGAACTGTGATATGTGAATCTATTGTTTATTAATTGAAATTATTGAGAACTAACGGAAAATAACTGGAACTAATTTACAATGGATCGAAACTCACTATATAAAGTGATTATTGAGTTTTTCATCTCCAGTTCAGAAATCTAGGTTTCTAGTCAATGTTGTCGAAAATCCACTTCAAAATGATTATAAATATAGTGTTCTTATCACTGTTCTTTATGCAATCATTTTGCAAAGCAGAAATATGTTCGGTAAGGCTAAAAAAAAGTTAAAGGCGCAAATCCGAAATTTTGTTATTTTTTCTTAACAAATAAATTTTTTTGCGGTATTTTTACAGAACTTTCCATTTTGAATTTGATAAAATTGACGGAAGGAAATTATCTAAAATCCCACACTCAGAATTGCGATTTCAAAATGAGGAATCATATTTGGTGATAAAAATGATCATAGCATTTTTTTGAACATTTTTGATAAAAGATAACAATTTCATTTTCATTATTTTTCATCTTAGAAAATATTTCTTTTCTCAGTGTTTTTTGACCAGATATTAACTTGTGAGCTTTTTCACTCACTCAAAGGGATGACAAGATTAAATTATGGAAAAAAATTCTGAACAAAACAAAAAAAAATTCTCGGGAACGGTAAACAAAAAATTACCAGCAGTGAAAATTTAAGCACAGCGTGGATTCTAGAAGATTTTGAAATACAATTTTTAGGTTTTTTATGAATTTGTAAGGTTTTAAGATAATAATATTTCATTTCCTAAAATTCGAAGAAAATTTATTATTTATTTATTATCAGTATTGTTTTTTTATTTGTGGAATTAATTTTAAGAAAATATATAAGAATATTTAAAATTGGTTTTAAAAAAATCAGAAAAGAGTCTGGAAGTTTTAAAAGCAATTCTTCTGATTTTGTAAAATTTTTTTAACATTTGAGGAAAAACTTAAATTATTTCAATAAATATTTAGAAGATTGTGAAAATCTTAAAACTGATAAACAATTAAAGAAATAATACGGATCAGTTTAAAGGATATTCAGAAATTATTGTTATTTTAAAGAGATTGAAAAATGTTCAATTCGAGAAATTGACGAACATGTATAAAAGATTCTTCAATTTTTTCTGTAATAATTTGAAGATTTTATTTGATATGGAAAATTTGTGTTGCCTTCAAGTTATAATTTATCAAAATTTTGTAATTATGGCTTAATAAATCTATTTTGTCTGCAAATCTAACAACTTTTTATATAAAATTTAAAATATTATGCACTGTAATTATCAACTATTGTATTTTTTGTTGGAAGTAAATCTTTTTTTTGTTGAGAATTCAGTTAATTTATTAAAGGTTAAACTACTCTCTTAAAGATTTACTTGTAATGAAAAAAAATCAAATACTTGGTTACAATTCAAATCGAGTGAAAAGGTCATTCTTTTGTTGAAGTTTTTATTAATTTCATTGAAAATTCGTCTGTTTTTGTAGAAAATTAATCTTATTGATAATAAAATTGTGTATTTGCTTAAGAATTAAAGTATTTAGTTGCTAAGGAATTTTTAATTTTACATTTCATACTATTAGGTAAATTTTTAGAAATATCTTCTGACAAATTCGTCTCTTTTGGAGAAAATTGATGTTTTATAGTTGAAAATACAACTGATAGAAAATTAAGTTTTTTTGTTCTTAAATTTCACTATTTTATTGAAATTTTTTCTTTTTTGATTAATTTATCTATTTTGGATTGTAAATAAGAATGTTTTTAAATTGAAATATCAAAAATTTCATTTTTTGCTGCAAATTTATCTTTTGGTTAGATAATTTACTAATTTCGTTGATGTTTAAATTTTTAAAAATATTTTTGAATTTTCTGAAGAATCGCAATTTACAAATAAGTAACATTAATTTTTAAACTTTATTTCAAAAAGAGGACATTTCAATTATAAATCATTTCTTAATAAAAAAGAACATTTCATTTGTGATTGTTTCTTATTATTGGCAAATAATTCTGAAATATTTCTGGAAAAATTTCAAATGATTTAGGTTTTATTTTAAAATATTAATTTTAGCCTTTGCAAATTTTAAAAACTGTCCAAGAAGAATCTGGAATATTTAGCGATTTTTTCTCATTTTTGCAATATTTTAAATTGACTTAAAGTTTCAAAAGATTTAAAAAAATTTCACTCAAATAGATTTTTTAAAGATTTTAAAATAAAATTTAAAATATTTTCACAGATTTTAAAAGTTTTTAAAACAACAAATTATCCTTATTAAGATTACAATAAAATTTGTATTTTCTTTCAAAAAATCAAACTAAAAAATTATTTTAAAGCATTAAAAATTATTTAAATTTACGCTGGAACTGCAAAAAAATTATTATCTTAAAAGGTTTCAACATCCTTACAAACTTTCAAAATGTTGTTTAAAAATCATTCAAAATCTAAGTTATGCTTAAGATTATTTGAAATATTTTCAAATTGTTAATTTATTTAGAATCTTTACAAAACTTTTCAAACTTTGAAATAGATTTTTAAATAATTCAAAGTTTTTCTCACTTTTTTTAATTCTACATTAATTAAAAAAATTTCCATAATCGTGTTTGAAATTTTCAGATATTTTTTTTAATATTTTGAAATCACAAGACAACTTTTCAATCGTTTTTAAGCATTTCACACTTATAAATAATATTAAATTTCTTTTTTTAATCTTCCAAAATTTACATTTTGTTTTATTATTATACAAATTTTTTTAGTTACGGAAAAATATAAATAATTGCCTTAAAATCATCGAGATTCCTTCTTGAAAATTTCGGAAATCTTTTAAACAGTATTAAGATCTTTTTAAATCTTCCCTTAAAATTAATTTTATAGAATAAGCAATCACTTTGAATATTTCGAGGAATTCTAATAAATTTTTTTATGATATTAAAACCATTTAAGATATTCAAAGAACTTCATAATTTTATTTCAACATATTCGAAAATCTACATTTTGTTAAATTTTCAAAAAGGTCTTGATATATTTGAAAATGCTTAGAATTTTCCTGATCTTGTGAAAAAATTCTGCAAATGTAAACAAATTCCCGTAAAATCTTCCACGTTTTTTTTTACCGTGAATCTTTTGGAATCTGAAAATTTGTTGAACGTGTTTTTATAACAAATGATGTAAAATTATGTCAGTTTAAAATTATTTTTCTAGCTTTCAGAAAACTTCAAATTTCTCATTGATTTATTTGGTTTTTCTGAAATTTATTAATCTTGTCAAATAGACAAACTTTGCATTTAAATCTTCTGATTCTTTTCCAAAATTTGAGGAAATCATTAACAATGTTTTACAATGCTCTTAATATTATCTTCAAGCAAATTTTATAAAATAAAAATTGTTTTACAATTTAAAGTTCTCTTCAAATTAAAATTTTCCTTATTTTTTACCTTCATTGAAAAATCTTTTCTGTTTAAAAATAAACAAATATGTCGAAAATTCGACGTATTAGCAAAAAAACTGATTAGTTTAAAGTAAAAATATGTTTTGACTGAGCATTCAACTATTTTTTGAAAATTCGTCTACCGGGATGGAGACAGCCCATTTTCAATAAAAAATTAATATATATCAAGCTCTTGTTATTAACTATCATATTTTTTTTATGATTTAACTTTTTGTCAAAAATTTAACGTTTAAGTTAGAAGTTACACTACTTTGTTGAAAATTTATTACTTTAGATGAAAATTCATCATATTAGTTTACAAATAACTCTTCATTTAATATTCTATTTTTACATTCTCATCATTTATGATTGAGAAAGTATTAGAATTGTCGGAAATTTGACATCACACTTTTTCAACGTATCTCCACGTTTCGAGAACCCGTGAATCTGAAAATCAGGTTTTCACGATGGCGTCTGTCTGTCTGTCCGTCCGTCCATAAACACTACAACTCTCGAAAAAATGAACGAATCAAATTCATCTTTGGCACACTTTTTTTAGGTCCTAAAAGAAAGGACGAGTCCGTGAACCAACTATTTTTTATAAAAATCAAAAAAGTGAGCGCATTTTGAACATTTTTGAGACCACTTTTTTCTGAATTTGAAAATTCTATGTATGGATGCTTATAGCTTTAAAGAAAACAATTTATTATCATGACTGTTTTCGATAAAAAAAATTATCAGAATTATAGCAAGATTATCATAACAAGTTTTAGGATTTTCTTCAAAAATCGAAAATTTAAACTTTGATTGCACCAAAAATAATGGAAAACAAAAAATTCCATTTTGTGGACAAACTATGTAGGATACGAAAAAATATGAATTAACAAAAATGGTTATCCCAAAAAAGATCAACAATTTCGGTGAAAATCACTTCTTGATAAGACGTGTACTTTTTGTCTTATTCGTGAAAAATAACATTGAAAAAAAAATAAAATAAAAAAAATGTGTCACGATGCGAATGTGTACCTCAAAGCCTACGAGCTTTGAGAAGCTTAATCTTTGATTATACTTAATTAAGTAGACAATTCAGAATATGAAGACGCATATAAATACTGCCATCTAAAAGAAATCTCTTTGATAAAGTATTTTTCAAGCATTTCAAATGCAAAGAATGAAAATCCGAGCGCGAAGCGCGAGGTGTATAGGTTCGAGCGCGTAGCGCGCTAAGAACGTGCTTTTCATTAGTTGTACTGATTTTATATCTTGAATTTAACATTTTAAAAATAAAATATACAAGTAATACCTTATAATAAAAAAATAAATCTGAGTATTAAATCCTAACAAATAATATTTATCATTTGAACAAGATTTAGAATCTTTGAAAGATTTTTGTAGTATGTGAGTGTTATTTGACGGAAAGTGGTATTTTATTGT
>NC_046659.1:124659373-124667440 GCF_010883055.1 Belonocnema kinseyi | reverse complement strand
TTAAGAAGGCTTCTCATTTTCGAAAAATTAAGAAAATAACTTATTTTGAACCAAAATTATCCAACGTTATAAAAGGTTTATTAATTTGGAACAATATCTTGTAAAGTTATGTTAGCGTTTTTTGTCGAAAATCAAAATTTTCTATTTAAAAATTATTAGATTTTTCAGATTATCATTATCCTTAAGACATCAAATCTGATGGATGAAAATACTTAACAAAAAAAAATAATTCTGGCGGCAATAAAGAAGATACGATTTTTTAAAAATATTTTGGATTACACTCACGTTTTTCACCGGAAGTGCTTACAGATTCTAAAGAGAATTTAACATTTTTTATTAACTTTAATTTTTGTTAAGACATCAATTTGAATTAATTTCTTAAAATATTTTTCTTGCTTTGTTAATGAATTTTAAAAAATTCTTCACAACGAATGCGGTTGATTACGATGATTTTTTTCCCAGATTCCACAATTTGGATTTCACTTGCCATAATTATATTATTTTTTAATTTTAACAAAACATGATAATTGTGAATAAATAAAATAAGATGGAATTTGGGGGAAAACAATTGCTTGATTTAATATAGTTACGAATGTATTTCTCGTAATTGTCTGAAATTTTACATAAACTATTTCTTAATTAACAGAAACAAAATTCTACGAAGGAAAGGAAAGGGAATATTCATGCGACTAATTGGATAAAATATAAGAATTTTTTGCATATTATTTTAATTTTTAATTTGATAACCTTTTGTGTTTTGTCTTTTGAATTAGGTTAAATTTATTTAAATTAGTTTGAAGCTATCTCAAAACAAAAATTAAATATTTATATTTTTTTTTTAGTAAGTGAAGCCATTTTTTGTCTATCGATAGAAATTTCCAGGTTCTAGAATAAAAGAGTTCCTTTTTTGGTGTTTGATCACTTTACAGAAATAATTCTGAAAAAAGATGTTGTTCATTATAAGAATTTTAAGATATTGAAAAACCTGCAGATACTTTTATAATAAATTTTTGTCGAAGTCCTTTGACATTTTTTTCTTTTTTCGAACTGGATTTTAGTCGATTAATGTTACGTATAAAGAGATTTAAAAAAAACTATTTTGTTGTAAAACCGTTAACTTATTGAAAAATATAGCGTGGAAACCCACTTTTTTGAACCCTAGAAGTCATATTACTTTTTCACACCTATATGTTTCTTTGTCATAAAAATTATTTGTAATCATAGCCTTCAGATCCAAGCTGTCCACCGAGAGTGATAGCTAATACTATAGCGGAAATTAAGACGAGGGTAAGTTTATTTTTTCCTAAAAATTAAATCTGCTAATATCATAATAATATAAAATAGTTAGCAAAACAAGAAAAATTAATTTGCAGCCAAGCATTCTAGCCGACGATGCTCTAGATCATCCGATACTCCATAAAAAAGATGTAAGAGTAGTAATTTAAATTTTATTTGAATATTTTGAGCAAGAAATTTAGAATATTAATCCATGATAATTTTCACTTGAAATTAGTTTTTGTAAATCATATTCTAATTTGCTAAACTGTATTTTTCATTTTTTTCAAATTTATTGTACGTAAAATAATATCTCTGATAATAATAGAAAATTTTCCCCGATATTTTTTTCAGATTGTAGAGGATGCACCACTTATGGATGACGGTTCAGATGTAAGTAAATATTCTAAAATAAGAAGAAAAATTCAAATAGTCTTTTATATTAATTATAAAAAATATGAATTTTCAAGGTTATTTATCAGATTACTAAACCCCGTTTTGAAAATTATGTATACGTCTTTCACGAGAAAACTGATGACTCAGCTCTAAGATACATTATTTTTAAAAATTTTGTTATATTGCTTTTCAGGCAAATGAAATTATCCCTTATGTTTACAAAGTATTCCGTACACATATGGATTATATATCATTTTAGTATATTTCAAAAATCATTCAGAAAAAATACATAGAAAAAAATATACATTTGCATTTCACTCCTTTGGTTAAAGTTTTGAATTCAGTTTAAAAATACTAATTAAGCCACTCATATAAGAAAAAAAAGTATACTTATAATTTCTTTTTTAATTTTAAGTCATCTATCGAACTCGGCAAAACTCGTAGAGGAGTATCTTGCTCATGGTTGGATGTGAGTAAAAATTGCATGACGACAGTTAATTAAAAAAGCAATGTATTTCTGTGTCTTTATTTTTAATTTTAATTTAAAATTTAATTAAAATTGTCGCTCTCCTCAAATTTTGAGCCAGCAATTTATGACAGTATTACGTAAAATTAATTTTTTTAGAATCAACGCTTGGAATTATGATAAAACAATTTTTTTTATACTTTACAAACTATTTGTTTTTAATAAAGATCTTTTTTATATACTTTTTAAACAGCTTCGTAATGCATGCAAAAAATGCTTCTTTAATATTAAGTTCACATAACTTTTAGTAGAATCTATAAATAATGAAAAAATCCGAATAATTTATATTTAACTTGCAAATCCTAAAATTTGTTTTATTTTCAGGATGAGAAAGTGAATTGTCAATGGAGTGATACAGTAAGTAGAGAATTTATAAAAGACCGATAATTATTATAAAATAATAGCTGCATAATAGTTTCAACTGTAAAAGGCACTAAATACTAGGGTGGTCCAAAAAGTTTTTTCTCTCAATATTTTAATGTATCTGCAATAAAAAATATCTTGATTTCTAGCCTAGCCGACGAGTAAACCACGGGCCTGGCCCTGTCGATCGTGCGGTAAGTAAAAATACACACGCACACACACATATATGGGGCATTCCATACAAATTAGCCACTACATTTTTTTCCATTTAAAATTTTTTTTTCGATTTATTACTAAAAAATATTCGATAAATGTTTTTTTATTTTAATACGATACGTGGAATTTTCGAGAAATGAATTTTTAAAGTTCCGCGTTTACAAAAAAGACCCTTTCTTCAACCGCTTATACTAAGCAATGTAATGAAGATACAAAAATTCGTCCAAAAGATGAAGCTCGCGTCTTTTCCTCATCTTTTAAATAATCTATACGAAAAAAACCTTATTCTTTATTTCATGAAAAAAGTTCAAACTAAATAAACAAATAATAATTTCTCACACTTGGACCTAATTTTTTTCTTTTTTTTTTCAATTGAAAAAAGTAGTCCGAACGCTTTTTTCAATCCTGGTAAAATTTGAGAGTGGAAAGATGAATACTTTCGGAGCAGTGAATTTTTGGATCGCGGCGCGCACGCACGGAGCCAACCACAGCGCGACTAGCTCGGACTTGAGCTTGACTAGCGGACTTGACCCCTAAGCGCTGAATTGCATTCAATTGTGAACTCGCAAAGCTGTCATATTATAAATGATGAGATTTCATATTATTTAAAATATTAGGTGGAAAATTTTAAACGACGTTGAGTCTCAAATTATAAATTGTGGTAGCTTTTTTATTATCCTTCAAATCGCACTATAAATTGTTAGGATTTTTTACATTTTCATCATTTATGATTGAGAAAGTATTAGAATTGTCGAAAATTTGACATCACACTTATTCAACGGATCTCCACGTTTCGAGACCCCCTGAATCCGAAAATCAGGTTTTCACGATGGCGTCTGTCTGTCTGTCCGTCTGTCCGTAAACACGACAACTCTCGAAAAAAAGAACGAATCAAATTCATCATTGGCACACTTTTTTTAGGTCCTAAAAGAAAGGACAAGTTCGCAAACCAGCTATTTTTGAAAAAAATTCAAAAAGTGAGCGTATTTTCAAAATCTTTTAGACCACTTTTTTCTGATTTTGAAAATTATATGTACGGATATTTATAGTATTAAAAAAAAAAAACAATGTATCCTAATGACTTTTTTCGATAAAAAGAAAATTATCAGATTTATAGCATTTTCAATATTTTTTTAAACAACCGAAAATCAAAATGTGAAGCCGAAAAACGCACGATATGAAAAAAAGTCAAGAAAAGAAAATTATTTCTTTTCAAAAGCCGTACAAGTTTATCATAACCAATTTTTGGATTTTCTTCAAAAATCGAAATTTCAAATTTTGATTGCACAAAAAATAATGGAAAATAAAAAATTCCATTTTGTGGACAAACTATGTAGGATATGAAAAAATATGAATCAACAAAAAGGGTTATCCCAAAAAAAATTTACAACTTCGTTAAGAATGACTTCTTGATAGGACGCGTACTTTTTGTTTTATTCGTGAAAAATAACGTTGAAAAAAAATAAAATAAAAAGAAATGTGTGGAAAAACGACGAAAGTTACGAGAAAAAAATCCAAAAAAACCTGTTTACAAATGTCTGTCGGAAAACGAGCGCGCAGCGCGAGTGTCACGATGAGAATGTGTACCTCAAAGCTTACAGAGCTTTGAGAAACTTAATCTTTGACTATACTTAATTAAGTAGACAATTCAGAATATGAAGACGTATGTAAATACTGCCATCTAAAAGAAATCTTTTTGATAAAGTTTTTTTAAAGCATTCCAAATGCAAAGAATAAATATCCGAGCGCGAAGCGCGAGATTCAACCGTTGCGCGCTCTGGGCGCGCTTAAAATTGCGAGCGAAGCAAGCTGCGCGCAATGAGAATGTGCCCGCGAAGCGGCCAGATTTTTTACTCTAATTTCTACTTTCAATTCGTGGTCTCCGTATGGCTCAACATAGTGAAACGATTATGTTCCTGAAATCGTTTTACATTTTTCGTAACGATTTTGCAGAAATTTTTCTGCTTTGTGTGTTCGATTTTGCTACTCATTTAAAATTATTATACTTATAATTATTAAACTCTCATCGCTCTTGAGGTTTTTTTTTTTAAGTTTGAAAATGTGAATTTTGTTTCCCAGCGATAAAAGAATGCTTAGGAAATATTCTTGCAGCTTTGCAAAAACTTTGGACAAACTTATCTATAGTTATTGTTATTTTTTCCAAACTTGTTTTTGCTTTCGTTATCCATTGTTTGTGCGTGATATTATTTACTCCATTCTTTTTGAATACTGCGGTCATTTTTTCTGACATTTAATCGTTAGTTGGACAAGTTTCACATTGTCCAACAAAACATTCTTCTCTAGGATTTTCACATAAAAAATGTAGCAAAATATCTTTATACTGCGAAATACAATAATTATTGCTTTCCATTGATTTAACCGTCTGCATAAAAACAAAGGGAATCTTAACTTTATAGAAAATAACTCAGATATTTACTGTTTATTACCTAAAGTCATCAGTCTCATATTTTCGTGAATGAGATACAGATAAACATTGTGCGTCCCACAAGTACCAGCAAAAATACAGTGCTCGGGTCGGAGTGAGCAAAATTTTGAAAAACTTATTTTGATCCTTTCATTTTTACGTGCGAATCGTTTATAAACATATTGAAGATTCTCAAAAATTAATCTTTTTTGAACAATTAATTTTTTCCCATCTATTTTTACCGATTTCGTGTCCTTTTGACCTAGCATCATTACACTTACATTACCACGTTCGTAAAATTGTTTAAATTTAATTATTTTTCCAGGGGAAAATGGTTTTTCTGAAAAAAAAAGAAAATTCATTAATTTTCAAGAAAAAGACATCCATCGTTTGATAAAAAAGGAGATATTACTTTTTGTTTCCGGAATCGCTAAAATCCCTTTTTCTTTACGAGATTCCTTGATTTTGCAACAAGAAATCTTGATGCGTTCATCGTTTGCGCTGTTTTGCGAATACTCCAGGTTTTTGGCAAAAGAGTTAAAATTCTCATTCTAGCATATTTAGTCGCATCTTTCTCATGAAATTTTGGTTTTAATTCCTTAATATAACCGAAAGGCACATCTTGGTCATTCTAAAAAACAAATAGATCTTTCAAAATTTAAGATATGCAACCGGCAATGTTACAAAACAACATTACAAATGTTACAAAAAATTACAAATCAAAAACAATTTTAAAAAATGTTACAAGAGAATCATGTACCTCCGTATGATCACTGAATATAGACAAACAATCATCGTCACCAGTCTCAGAGGATTCAAAATCTGATATCACTATGCCATCAACAGAATTTTCCCTCACACCTGAATAGTAAAAATTGCATCATTTTCGAAACTGTTTCAAAATTTGCTTGCAAAGAATCAAATTTTTCAAGAAGAGAAGCAGAAACTCGACGCAAACAATGCTTTTGTTTTTTGCTAACATGATTCTTAACGTTGAATGGATTGCAACAGAGATCTTTGAATTTTGTATACGACATTCTCGACATTTTTACACCGTGATCATCACCAAAACGTTGTTAACACAGAAAAAACAGAAGCTTCCTTTTCTTTTTCCATCACAACACATGTGTTTTAAAAAACGTGAAGTTGACTGAATTAAACTTTATGCCTTTGAAAAATTTCCTTTCACAAATTTTATCATTCCTTTATTCCGTGAACAAGTAATTGTTAAACTCAGGATACGATTGGTAGCGCGACAAGTTTTGAAAAGTTAAACCCGTGTTCGATATGAAAAATAATTGTCTTCTTATCTCGAATTTTGGGACAATGCTCGAGGTACTATCAAAAGAATGGCTCGTTGGGCAAGTTTGCAAATGATCACTCATTGTCAAATTTCGGCCGCGAAATCAGAATCGTTTCGAAAAATGTAAAACCATTTCAGAAACACAATCGCTTCACTAAGTTGAGCCATACGGCGAAAACGAATTGAAAATAAAAGTTCTATCTTCCAATGACGCTTTTGAAATATTCAGTTTTTGTAAACCACAAGTCAAACGATAATCAAACTTTAAGAAATAGTGCAGTTACTTTTTCGAATATTTGACGAAAAACTAGAAATTACAGTTAGAAAATCATAACAATTTATAGTACGATTTCAAGTATAATAAAAAACTTACCACAATTTATAATTTGAGTCTCAACGTCGTTTAAAATTTTCCACCTAATATTTTAAATCATATGAAATCCCATCATTTATAATATAGCAGCTTTGCGAGTTTACAATTGAATTCAATTCAGCGCTTACGTGTGGAAAACTGCTCAAGTCCGAGCGAGTCGCACTGCGGTTGGCTCCGTGCGTGCGCGCCGTGATTAACAAATTCACTGCTCCGAAAGTATTCATCTTCCCACTCTCAAATCTTACCAGCATTAGCGTTCGGGCTATTTTTTTCAATTATAAAAAAGAAAAAAATTAGGACCAAGTTTGAGAAATTATTATTGGTTTATTAACTTTTAACTTGTTTCATTAAATAAATAATAATGTGTTTTTTGGTATGGCTTATTTAAAAGCTAAGGAAAAGACGCCAGTTTCATGTTTAGGACGAATTTTTCTATCTTCATTACATTTCTTAGTATAAGCGGTTGTAAAAATGCTCTTTTTTGCGAACGCGAAACTTGAAGAAATTATTTCTCGAAAATTTCACGTATCATATTGAAAGAAAAAAAATAAGTACTGCATATTTTTGAGTAATAAGCCAAAAAAAATATTTTAAATAAAAAAAAATTTGGTGGCTAATTTTGTGTGGAATGCCACACACACACACACACACACACACAATAGTCAAAGTACATAATCCGGCAATATATATAATGCCTAGGCATCATACATAATCCCTAGGCATTATATATAATTCCCAACAGAGGCCAGGACCAACATATTTGGAAATTAATTACATTTTTTATTATACATTACATTAATTTTACATTTTTCTTAAGGCAATAAAACAATTCAACCGTTATAAAACATTTTCGAGATATTGTTTAATTTTTTAAACAGTTTTCATTGATTTAAACTATTTATTTAAATCTTCTCCTTCAAACTCAAATTTTTATAGATATAAATCTGGACATTCTATCCTTGCACTGATTAAGGACCTTTTTTATAAATACAAAAAACGTAAAAAAAAGCATTTCTGATATTTACGAAAAAACATAAACTTCGTCGTCAAAAAAAATATGGAAAGAATGATTTTTGAAAAGACGATTGTCACGACTCTTTTAACAATTTTATTAGATTTTATATTTAAAATAATAATTTTTTGAATTATTATGCCTGGATTATATAATTTACCTATAACACACACACACA
>NC_046659.1:124655117-124659273 GCF_010883055.1 Belonocnema kinseyi | reverse complement strand
ATATATATATATATATATGTAAAATAATATATTTATTTTTTCAGGATTCGAGAAAATATTCTAAAGTCCGCCCATGGGTAAGTCAAAGAAGATTATAAAACGCAATTTAAAAAAATGCATTGAAATATGATTCATGATAAAGTTACTGGAATTGTATCTTATTGTTTAAAATATTTTAAGTTTATTCTTGGGAGGAATTCTTTCCTGGTTTTCATTTTATTTTGAAAATTATTTTTATTAAATTATCTCGCTAACAGAATCAAAAAGTTTGATCAGCTAATTTTTTGACAATATAATAAAGATTTAGGAGTTTAAAAACAAGCTTTTTAAATAATTTTTATCCCACTTCTACATCTTGATCTTTTATGACTGATTTATGATTTTATATTGATAAATATGCATCCCAAAAATATAACAGTTATATGTTTTGATAGGATGTCACTAGAATAACCAGTTCGATTAAAAAGTGTAATAAATTTATGAAAAAATTAAGCTAACCAGATATAAAAAGTTCATTTTCTCTATCATTCGTTTTAATTCCAGATTTAATTTGGATAATTTAACCTAAAAACGCTATCACAGATCATGAAAGTAAATGTACTAAATAGGTTTACAAAAAATAACCACAAAAAATTTTTTCCAATAAAAAAATCTTTTTATTTCTAGCATTGGTTAGATCAATTCGAAAGTCCTTTTTTCTATCCTCCAGTAAGTTAAAAAAAAACAACATTTCACATCAATTTAAATTAATTTGATAAAATGTTAAAATGAGTAGGTAGTAAACATAATTATAAATAATTAATTTGCAGGCAGGTCTTCAAGCTGATGATGATCATCGAATGTTACATGAAAAAGATTTAAGAGAAGTAATTTAAATTTTATGTAAATCTTTTGTGAAAAAAATTTCTAAAATTAACCGATGATAATTTATACTTAAAGTTATTTTTCTCTAATTTTAGTTTTAGATTTTCACAAAGTATTCTGAATGTTCATTACAATTGATTTGATCAAAACCATGCTTTTGTGTTAATTTGAAGTAATATCGTTATTTTTTCAGGGCATAAGCAAATATGATACATACTCTCCATTTGTAAGTAATTTAATATTATAAAATTTAATTTTTAAAAATGCATAGTAAGATAATTGATAAAACGTACTGAATTTGTATCTTATTATCAAAAATATTGTGAAATAAATTTCTAGAACACAAAGCTGTTCAGAATTTAAAAAGTAAATTTGATGTATTGTTTTCTAATTAATCATTAATTAATTAATAAAGTTTTTTCATTTGAGCGCTAAGTTTATATAAAACACAGTTATCCAAAACAATTAAAAAACCATTTTTCTATTCTTTGCATAATTTCTGACAATTGGAATATTCAGTTAAATTTATAATGTGAGAAAGCCTTATTTTCAGAATTTATAAAAAAGAAGTTCAATAATGTAATAGAATAATTTGTTTCAGAATGAAGCAAAATGGAGTGAATGGTCTCAACCTACGCGATACACCTTAGAAGTAACTAAATATCACTAAATACGATTTTTAAAAAATAGTTTTCAATAAAATTGAGATTGCAACTAGTTGTTACACAAAAAAATTATATTGTCAATTCTGTCTTACTGGCACATCTTTAACTCGCTGATTAAATTAAATATTTTCTTTTTTTTTAACTGAAATACATTTATTATATTATTAGCTTGCAGAGGAAAAAACTCATAGTTTGAATGAGTTCATTCATCAAACTAAACAATTTTTATTTTTTATTTTAATAATTTAATTCAATTTTTTCTTTCTATGAGCTTTTAGAAATGAAAAATATTTTAATATCAGTTAAATTTATGATTTTAGGAAGTTTGATTTTCAGTTTATTTATACGAAAGAATGTAAATAATATACCATATAATATTTTAGGATACTCTGAATAACATTTTATCTACATACGGGCTACAAGGGCGTCGTTTCAACTTACGAGTAAGAAAGTATTATAAAATAATATTTTCCAAAAATTCACAATAAAAATAAGATTCTAAATATTTTTTCAGAGAAAAAATTCTACTTATTTTTTCTATATAATTTAAGATTTAATTTCGCTGAACTAATTAAATATTTTTTCTTTTTATTAGCTTTCACAAGAACAAACTTATAGACTGTATAGGCTCATTAGCAATCTTGTTAAAGAGAATAATTGGAACGGATATCGTCCGGATACAATCACCCCCAAAAACGACCACAATGGAATTATTGCCAAGAAATGACTTGTCCAAGCCGACAAACTCCAATTAATATAAACAATGACCAAAACCAAGGAAGAGTAAATATAGGATAAAAAATTTAATTAAAAATTTAAATAAAAATATATTCTGTATTATTTGTGAAAATTGTAAAAAAAATCAATAAATGAAAGCTATGCACAAGAGAAAAAGATCTTTGTCTCAAATGACACCAGGAGAAGAATCAGATAATGAAAAATAAGTGGTTACTGATACTTAAAAATATAGATAAAAAAGGATTTATGCAGACAGGTGGAGGACAAGGATGGGAAAACGCTGTTCCTACAAAATTTTATTCTACAAAAAATACATTGCACATAAGTATACTGATCATATTTTTCTTACACAAAACCTTTTCTACAGAAAATTTTTCCTACACAGAATTTAATACTGTTATATTTTTTATACACAGAATATTTCCTGCACGGTATTTAATACTGTTTAATATTTTTACTTTTTTCCCACACAAAATATTTTCTACACAAAATGTTTCCTACACAACACTTTTTCTACACAAAATGTTTCCTACACAACATTTTTTCTACACAGAATATTTCGTGCACGGTATTTAATACTGTTTAATACTTTTCTTTTTTCCTACACAAAATGCTTTCTACACAAAACTTTTTCTACACGAAATGTTTCCTACACAAAACTTTGTCGACACAGAAGATTTCCTAAGCAGAATTTAATATTGTTTAATACTTTTTTGTTTGCTAAATAAAGTATTTTCTATGCAGAATATGTATATTCTGCAAAGAATGAACTCGTATTATTTTATCATCAAGATAGTCTCTAAACATTGTACAACAAAAGTATTATGTCCAATATTTCTCCTGCACACAATTTTTAATTTAATATAAAGAAAAGTTTTAAATTTAATCTTTCACATATATTGTAATTTCACACACATCACTGGCCGTTATGGCATAACTGATATTGTCTTTATAGCAGAAACAAAATGAAAATGAAAACTATGATCATTTAATTGTGTATATGATCTACTTTTCGTAAAAAATATTTTATGTACTGTTTTAAATATCTTATGTAGAATATTTTTTGGACAGGAAAAATATTGGAGATAATATTTTTGTGGTACGATCTTTAGAGATTATCTTGATAATAAAATATTACTATATAATTATGTGTAGAATATACATATTCTGTGTAGAAAATATTTTATGTAGGACAAAAATAAACGTATTCAACAATATTAAATACTGTATAGAAAAAATTGTGTGTAGGAAACATTTTGTGTAGGAAAAATATAATAGTACTAAATTCTATGTAGGATATATTTTGTGTAGGAGAAAATATAGTTATTCAACAATATTGAATACAGAGTATGAAATATTCTTTGTAGAAAAAATTTTGTGTAGGAAAAATATAACAGGATTAAATTCTGTGCAGGAAAAATTTTGAGTAGAAAAAGTTTTGTGTAGGAAAAATATGACAAGTATACTTGTGTACAATATATTTTGTGTAGAATAAAATTGTGTAGGCCGACACGGATAGACTTGGTTTGATTGGCAAATAGGCTCGAACAAAAGAACTTAGAACAAAAAATTTAGGAAAAGTTTTTAATTATTAAAAAAATTTGGAATAATAGTGAATAATTTTAAAAGCTTTCTCACATCTTTTAAAATTTCAAGAAAATTATAAATTAATTTGAATCTTGAGAATATTTTAAAAAATTTGATTGAAATGTAGATTTTTGAAGATCTCGAACAAAAATATAGATGCTTTTTGAGAATTCTAAAAGAATTCAAGAGAATAAAAAAAATTTCTTGGATTTCTAGCATAATTTCAAATGATTTAATAATCAAACTAATTAATTTTTTGCGAAAATTAAAACAGATTCCAAAACGTTATTAGACATTTCTAA
>NC_046659.1:124643964-124655017 GCF_010883055.1 Belonocnema kinseyi | reverse complement strand
TGATTAAAACTGAAAACAAACGGTAGATTTTTAAATATTTCCGAACAAAAGGTGCAGAAGTTTTAAAAGGATTTTAAAAGGTTTCAAGAAAAGAAAAATATTTTCTGAAGATTTTTGATAAAAATTAAAGTGGCTATATTTAACAAAAAATAAATTAATTTTAACCAAATATTTTTTAAGATTTTAAAACAATTATAGATATTTTATAAGTTTTCTAAAAAAAATTTAAGGATTTTAAGGCTATTTTAGGAATAATTCGAGTCACTTTACAAAATATTCATAAATTTTAAAAGTTTTGAAGAGCTTTAAAATATATGAGAACGTTTAAATTATTCTGAAAATAAATAAAATATTTTTCACTTTGATCTAAAGACAAACCATTTAATGTAACTAATTATGAAAACATTATACCTGATAATAAATTACTATTCGAATTGATTATTTTACGTATATTTTGGTTTTTATTTCATGATTATCTACTGCTGTTTTATTTTCTACTCTGAGATGATCTCCCCTGTACATAAAATTTCCGAATTTCAAATTGCCAAATAATTTGATTTAGCCATCTCTTAAATTTTATAAAATTCAAACTTTTGTATAAAGTTTATAATTTAAAGCAGTATGGAAAGTAGAAATTTGTATTTCTGAATGTTTTTAAATTCTATTTTTCGAAAAGTTTATGTCTAATAATGATCTGTAGGAAATTATATTGACCGTTGAGAACAAAATTCTAAAATGGTTTTTGGTGCATTTAGCCTAAGGCTGTAAAATAATGTTATTAATTAATTTAATAAATATTGAACTAAACGTTTTGGCACAGCTCGTCAGTAGAATGATTGATTCTGTAAAAAATTACATCATTTCTTGTCAGGATCCTGGTTTACGATATTTTTGTTATGCAATAATAAAATAAAATATCTTTGCTGAACTTCACAGTAAGTTAAGAATGATGTAAGATAAAAATACGTAGTTCTTAAATGAGAGAATTTTTTTAGAACAAATCTGAATTATTTTGAAAGATATTTCGAAGTTGTAGAATTTTTAAAAAGATTATAAATTAATTTAAATCTTAAGAATATTAAAAAAAATTTTACGAAATATAGATTTTAATTTTATCTGAAAATTTTCGATTCTCGTCGCTCCATTGGGAATCGACCACAGAACGTTTGATTGCCAGTCGTATACTTTCCCATTAAGCTATTAGAGTGATCGAAACAGGAATTTTTTTTCAGGAATACACGCTACCTCAAGCCAGGTCTTGCATTTATAATACGATTAACTTAAAGGAATCTGAATTATCATCACAGAAAGTTACTATCAATCAGTGTCGATAATATCTTCACGACCATGTAAAATAGAAGTCAACCTAACGATCAAATTTAATATTCAAAAAACAGAAAATACTTAACGTCACTTTCAGGAGAGATGCAAAATAATTTTATTGAATCTTAAATTAAATTTTCTCGGAAAAGATCTGCTATCGTAGCTCCTGGCTTGAGATAACGTGTATTTCTAAAAAAAAGTTCTTCATTTGATCTATCTAATAGCTTAATGGGAAAGCACCCGACGGGCAATCAGAATTTTTAAGGTTCTATTCCCAGTGGAGCGACGAGAGTAGATCTTTTTAAGATAAAATTTAATTTTTAAATTATTTTTCATCTTGTCTGAAAATAAGGTTAAGTATTTTCTGTTTTTTAAGAGTTAATGTTATTGTAGATTATCTACATTGGTTATTAGTAAACTATCTCTGAAGATAGTAAACGTTATTTCAAATGTAGATTTTTAAAGATTTTAAACAAAAATTTAGAAACTGTTTCAGAATTCTGAAAGATTTCCAGAGGATTAAAAATTTTCTAAAATTTCTAGAATAACTTTAACTGATTTGCTACTTGAAAAATTAGGCTTTAGTGAAAACTGAAATATAATCTAAAATATTATTGAAAAAATCTAACAAAATCCCAATTTTTCAGTTTTCAAGTATTTCACACGAATTTCAAGGAAAGTTCAAATCATTTTAGAAAATATGTATCAAATTTGCACAAAAAATTAAATTAATTTCGACATTTTTTAATTTTTAGAAATTGAAAACAAAAGAAAGATATTTCAAGATTTCCGAACAAAAAATTCAGAAATTTTTTAGAGATATTTGAAGGTTTTATGGCAGTAAAACTAATATTTTCATAAGATTTTTGGGAAGAATTAAAGCGACTTTTTATTTCAATAAAAAATTAATTTCAATAAAATATTTTGAAAGATTTAAAAAAGATTCTAATCATTTTATCAATTTTCAAACAAGAATCTGGTAGATTTGAAGGCAACTTTAGAAATAATTCGAGTCAGTGTGAAAGATATGAATCTTAAAAGTTTTGAAGAGTTTTAAAATATTTGACAGCTTTGAAATATTTCTAAAAATTAAAAAAAATATTTTATTCTGTATATTAAATAATCATGAAACTTGAAAAATGATTTTTTTATTAACTCGCATGTTATTTTTTATAAAAAGTAATATTCTAGAACAATGAAAATGTTTTTAAACATTAATTTGTAGTTTAAATCTACCATGCCTAATTCTTCAAGAAATTAATATCAGCAATGACTGGATAAACAATATTTCTGGGATTGATAAATTAATTGAATAAAATGCGAAACCTGCATTTATTAATTCTAAGGCAGTACAATTAAAATGTTATATTTCTTCCAATTTTTTTTTGTTTCAGTCAGAAAGTAATTATATTTTTTAATTTACGATTGTCCACGAAACGCGGAGAAATGAAATGTCGATCAGTGATCGACATTCTACACAGTGGGAACAAAATTTTGCGACGTCTTTACGACATCGTTACGATATCTTTACGACAACCTTACGACATCCAATGTCCATGTCGTTAAAGCGTCTCTACGATATCGTAAAGAAATCGTCAGATTCTACAAGATATTTACGATATCGTAAAGACGACTTAACGACATGGACGTAGAATGTGGTAAAATTGTCGTAAAGATGTCGTGTCGATGTCGTCAAGACGTCGCCAAATTTTGTACCCATTGGATAACCGCGACAAAGAGGAAAAGTCTATGGTTTTGGGGAAAAGCCAAAAATGCTCTAGAATTACATAAAATAAAATCATTTGTCATTTCCGAAATTACTGTGTTCAATAGATTTTGTAATTATACTTTTTAAATTCCTGAGATTAATAAATTATTTTTATTTTCTATTTCGATTAATAACACAGCCCGACTAGATAATTGTATGAACGATGAGACTAATCATTTCCGGTCAATTTTTGGTCGTTGAATCCTAATCCGAGCTCAAAAATGCGTAATTACATCAGGACTTTTGAATATTCTAACCTAAAACTGCAAAAAATGTGTATTTGGCCTGCATTTGAGGTTATGTACTGTCGCTCCTTTTTTCTTCTAAAAAAACTGTACAAAACAGTTTACGGTGTTACTCTTTTCTTTTCAAATGCCGTCGAGCTCGCTCGAATATCTTCTTTCTTCGCCAAGATGTTCAAGTTTGAAATTTTCCAATATTTAGAATTTTACAGGCCCAAAAATACATAGGTGTCTCTTCTATAGTTTTGACTATACTATTCTTGTGTTATTTTTTTAAGCTAAATCCTACTACTTTAAAATTACTACTACTTTAAAACTACTTTAAAACTACTTTAAAATTTTATGTACAGTTTTTTGAGAAAAAAGAAAGAACGACAACACATAACCTCAAATATAGGCAAACATTACGTTTTTTGCACATGTAGGTTTGAATATTTAAAAATCCTGATGTGATGGAACATTTCTAAATCCGGATTTGGTTTGAGAGAACAAGAATTGACCGGAAATGACCACAATCATATATTTTACAATTTTGAAGTCGGGCTGTGTAATCTTATATTTTATAGAAGAAATTTAATTTGTAAATTTCTAATTGATACTTTTGATAATGATGATGAGCGGTTTATTTTGAATTATTTTAATTTAAGCTGACAAAGAAATTTTAAAAAAATTATTTTTTGCTATTTGATTTAGAAATATACAGTACTTAAGAGATTTGTCGATGCAACGTTTGAAATCTGGTAATTGTAACTATGAAACCTAGTCGCGAAAATCAACGAATATTTGCTCCTACTAGATTTTTTGATTCCAATAGTCACTTTTCGCAGGTGCCGTGAGGAATAAGCCATTTCTCGATATAACTATAAAAAGCAGTGCATTGTCTTGTTTTTACAATTTAAAAAAGTGTGCATCGGATAAAAAATAAAAATTTTGTTATTATACAGTTTTTAGCAACTTATGCCGTTTTTATTCAAATTTGAGTTCATTATTTTCAATTTTACTGGAAATTGGTTCTGAGTAAATTCGTGGATATAATTTAGTAAACGTTTTTTACGAATAAAACAAAAACTACGTGAACAATCGGAAAGTGATTTGTTATAAATTTTTAGCTCTTTTTAGGTGTACAATTTTGACTGATTTCCTTTCGTGTCTTGCACAGTTTGACTGTAAAACGGAATTTTGGATTTATCAATATTTTTATGAAGTCAAAATTCGAATTTTCAATTTTTTAAGCATATTCATAAAGTTTTTATTGCAATCTTTTGGGGTGTTAAAAACGAAACTTTTTTCTGTACTTTACTTTTTTATCATTCAGTGAGTTTATTAACTTCAAATTTTCATTTTCGTTTTTTTAAATCTTGTTAATGATGTTACTCTAGTGATTTGTTTTTTATCGAAAAAAGTCATTAGGGTAACTTGTTCGTCTTTTTTACTGAAAATCTACGGGCACACACAAACATCCATTCGCACACATCCAGATCAATTTTCAAAAAAATGGTTGCATTTTTCAATTTGAAACGATTAGATTTCAAACAATGACAAAATAGTAAAATTTGTATTTGATGAAATTGAATTCGTTCAAGTAATAAGCTTTTTAAAGAACTAGTTCTATTGAAGGAAAAAAAATTCTATGAAATTCCAAAGGCATAAAAAGTTTCAAAGAAATTTTAACGATAAATGAAATTTCAATGATTTTCAAGTGATTTTGAGTGATTTCGAAAATTTGAAGTGATTTGAATAACTGTAACTCAAATGATATTTGAAGTCTTACAAGTGATGTACACTTCACTAAAGAAAGTAAAATTTTTTCAATTTTAAGAGATTCTAAAAGCAAAATTAAAAGCTAATTCAAAAATTCAAGATTGAAGAAATTTGAAGGAGATTCAGAAATTTCACAAATTTTAGCTCTGTAAAGCTTATTTGCTCAGAAACGATATTTTGTGTAAATTTATTTGAGATTATGAATGGTGTAAAATAACTAATTAATTACTTTGTAATTTTTATATCTTTTAGAATTATTCTCTAAATATTTATTTATGATTTATTCAAATGCTGATTATGCCATAATTTTTGTTCAGTATAGCAGTTTTCTATATTGAAATTAATTTATCATCGAATGGCGAGACATTTAATTTTCCACCTGTCATTCCTGAAATGATTTGTAGGTCGTTTGTCTCGATAAATTGATCGCACTTTTTATCACCTTAAAATAAGGACAAGTGTAAAGTCTAAATCTATTGTTCACTAATTGGAATTAATTAAAAATAGTTTCTCATGCATTGATCTCACTATTGACTCATGATATAAAATAAGTATTGAGTTTTTTATCCTCCGTTCAGAAATCGAGGTTTCAGATCAAACTTGTAGAAAAATCCAGTACGAGATGATTATCCAAATATTGTTTTTATCTCTTCTCTTTGCGCAAGCATTTTGCCGGGCAGATTCATGTTCGGTGAGCCAAAACAAAGTTTAGAAACATTTTTTGGATTTGTTTTATTTTTATTGAAAAGTTTTTTTACACCGGGAAAGAATGAATATTAATCTTTTCTTCATTCTGCTCATATAATAATATAATAATTGTGAATGAAAGAAAAAAGTGAAATGTAAAAGAAAACAATTACACTAAGCACAGTTTAAAAATTTATTTATTGTCATTGTCTGAAATTTGGCATTAAAATTTCTCAATTTTTGAAAGGAAAATTTTAGTAAATTTTAAATATTTATTTTATTATTGAGGAAACCTCTAAATATAAAGTACCAATTTTTTATTTTATCTAATTTTCTAGTTTTTAAAATAATAATCTTGACTCGAAAATGTATTAAAAAATGTTTCGTACTTGATACAAAAATTAGCTTATACTATTAATAAATTTTCAAATGGGAAGGGTTATGCCCAATTTTTCTAAACCAGGAACTTCTATTATTTTTTAAAACCTTCAATAATTTTTATTTCATAAATAAATTATTTTTTATCGTAGCCTTTAGATCCAAAATGTAAATCAAGGTTGATGACTTTAAGGGAAATGAAGAAGAGGGTAAGTTCTTTTTTTTATGTTCCTAAAACCAAAATGTGCCAACATTATAAGAATATAAAATAATAAGAAAAAAAATTATTTATTTTTAATTATTATTAAACAAAATATTGTTTGTTTTAAATAAGTAGAAAGTAAACATAATTATGAATAATTAATTTTTAGACAGGTCTTTCAGCTGGTGATAATATGGACTATCGGGCTGTCTATAAAGAAGATCTAAGAGAAGTAATTAAAATTTTATTTGAATGTTTATTTACCAATATCGTAAATAAAGGACAGTACTTAGACCTTCTCCCGAGGTTTATCTTTAGTTATAAACTGTATTATTTGGTTAAAAATTTTCGTGAAAAGATATCCTTTTTGTTTAAAAATTCTACTTTCTTTAAATTCGTCTTTTTGGGTTGAAAATTCAGCTCAATTCGTAGAACATTAACGTTTTTATTTAAACTCATTTTGATGGTGATAAGTCAAATGAACTCTTTTTTGGATAAATACTACTTTTCCTGACAATTTTTCTTTCTGATTTAAAAGTTCATATTTCTCATTATGAATATTTTATCTATTTTGGAAAAAATGCTACTGTTTGTTGAAAATTAAATTATTTTCTAGAAAATTGACTATTTTCTTGAAATTCCCATTTTTTTTTGTTGAAAAGTAAATTGAAATCTTTACCGTTGGAAATTCAACTCTTTCTTTGAAATCTGTATTTTTGATTTAAAAATGCACGTGTTTTAATAGAATTTACATTTTTCTTAAACAAAAATTCAGCTGTTTATTTAAACATTTAGAAATCTTGTTAAAAAGTCATACTTCGTGGTTAAAAATTCGAGTATTTAACAGAAAATTAACGTATCATATGAAATTCTTATTTTAGGGTTTGTTAAAAAATTCAACTTCCTTTTTGAAAGCTTGTCTTTTTTATTTCAGAATTCAACTGCTTTAGCAGAAATCATATTATTCTGGGATAAAAAGTAAACTATTTGATTGAAAATTAATCAGTTTCGTGGAAAATTCATACTTTTTTGGTTTCAATTTTTTTTTTTTTTTGAAAATTTAACTATTTCGTAAAAAATGTACTTTTCTAGAAAATTTATATTTTGGTGTTGAAACATGAACTAAGGTATTTTCTGGATGGACGCACAATTAAAAAAAAATGGTCGTTTTCTATAAAAAAATGGTGTGTTTTAGTAAAAATTTCATTTTCGTTTGATTCTTTCTGGTTGCAAAACTTCATCTTTTAGGATTGATAATTCAATTTTTTTGGTATAGACGTATTCTTGTTTAAAAAATTTATATTTTGTTCTTGAAAAGTCAACTGGAATCTTTCTTGGATACAAATTCTACTATTTAAAAAAAATAAAAATTAATCTGTTTTGAGAAAAATGAAATCTTCTTTGGATGAAAAGTCAGCTGTTTGATAGATGGTTCAACAATTTTATTAAAAAGTCATCAAAGGCTTGAAAATTCAACTAATTTTTACAAAGCTTATCTTCATCCTTAAAAAATTCATCTGATTAGTACAAATGTAATTTTTTTATTAAAGACGAATATTCATTATTTTTGGTTGAAAAAATTTATCTTGCTGGATTAGAAAATTAAATATTTTCGTATAAATTCCTTTCTTGTTTAGAAATCCATATTTTGATTTTTAAGTGTCAACTGGAATCTTTCTTGAATGAAAATTCAACTTTTTTTTAATTCATTGGGTTTAAGAGGAATTTTATATTTCTCAGATAATCATGCAACTGTTTAGTAGATAGTTAAAAAAATTGGTTAAAAAGTCATCCCGTTTATTTAAAAGTTCATTTTTTTGGCTTGAGAGGTCAACTGAAATTTTTTTAACATAAAATTCAACTATTTTTTTCAAAAATTATCTTTATGCTTAAAAATAATCTGTTTTAGCAACAATGTAATTTTCCATTGCAGACGCATGTTCATGCTTTTTGTTTGAAAAAATTTTTCTTGTTCGAGTGAAACTCCATTTTTTTCGGAAAAACTTATTTTTTGTTAGAAATTTACATATTGATCTTGAAAAGTCAAATGGAATCGTTTTTAATAAAAAATTCGAATATTTTTTCAAAATTTATCCTTTTACTTAAATGATTCATCTGATTTAGCAGCAAGATATTTTTTTTGAATACGCATGCTTATTAACTTTAGTTGAAAAAATCCGTAGTAGAGAACTCAACAATTTTGTTAAGAAGTCATCCTTTTTCGTTGAATTTCGTCTGCTTGGCTTAAAATTCGATTTTTTTTTGTAGCAACATATTTCTTGTATAACAATTATTTTTTCTTTTTATGAATTACAGCTTTTTTATTAAAAAATATACTATGACCTTTTTTTAAAATTAATTTATCTTTTACGTTGAAAATTTATTTATTCTGCTCGAAATTTAATTATTTTGTTGAAAATTAAAGCATTTTGTTTCCGAATGATATTTTATAGTAAAAACCACATTTATTTGTTCAAAATAAATAATTAAATTAAAATTTTTTTAATCCGAAATACTGTTTTATTATCTTTATAAAATATTCTACGTTAAAAATATTACAGCATTAATTTAAAATTTTAATTCGATTTTCAAAAAAAAGTTAAATCAAGAAAGAAGACAATATTCTGGCCCTTTTCGTTCTTATTTTAGCTTTTAGTTTAATTAGAAGAGCTTTCCTAATCCTTTTATAAATATTTTGCAGGGTGGCCTTTCAGGTAACGATATTTTTAATGGGTCCCATCGAAAATCTCATACTGGTGGTGCAAAACAAGTAATTTGAATTTAATTTTAAGCTATTAATAATGATCTATTTCTATGAGAAACCGAACATACATACTAAAATTTATATATTTTCCGTGAGAAATTTCAGAGAAGAATAGATTACAATTTTGACTTAAATTTCTTTAAACGAAAAAGAAATTAGCATTTTTATTATTCTCGGGTTTAGTTTTGACATTCCGAATATTCAAGTAAATCTATAATATTAGAATATATTATTCTTAGTAATAGTACACAAATATTTAAAATGACATAAGACTTGACTTTTTTAGAATAGGGGATTAATCATCAAAATTGAGAATTCAAATATTCGCTTCAGGGAAAAATGATATCATTATAATAAGAAATATTTACATGTATTTCGGAAATAATATCAGATATACATTTTTTAGGTACATACAAAACATCTTTACTTTGATCCAGCTACTGGCCAGCCTGTGAACCTAGAAGTAAGTAACTATTAGAAAATAAAATTGAAAAGTAAACTTAACAGTGAAATTAAGGTTTCAAAATTTTTTTTTTTATAGGACACAGTTGTATTTTTATTCTTATCCCATTGTCATAAATTCATCTCTTCTATTGAATTAAAGATTTCATTTTTTTAACTTAATAGAATAAGTTTGATCTTTTTATCAGCTCACAGAAGGACAAACTGATAGATTGAATGCTTTTATAACAAAGCTATATGTAGAGAACCAGAAGAGCCAGAGATTTCCTACAATTGCATAATTACGAACAATTTCTGAAGTCAACAAAGGCTGGATATGTAATTTATAGCATTGAATTTACAAATACTGATAGCAATGTACCCTGTATTATTTATAAGAGCTTAAAATAAATTAAATAAATAAAACATATGTACAAAAGTAAAATATTATTTATATATGTCGTACACTGTTCAAAATTTTTGGAATTTTACAACACTTCTACAAGACTTCTATTGTACAAGCGTCAGGTAAAATTGCAAACATGGTATTAGAATAACGAAATTGCAAAAAATTTATTATAAGTGTTGTAAATCGTGAATTCACCGTTCAAGTTTCCAATACGTATATTAATGCGTTTGCGAAACGAAAATCGGGCATACCCGCGTAGAAATTTCGTCGTGGGCCTAACCGGGCCCAAACGTGGAAAAACAAGGCCCTGGCCTGGTAATCAAGCCTGGGTCAAGCAAGAAGAAAACGCGGATTCTGGCCAGGGCCTGGCTCGATCACCAGGCTCGATCGCCGAGCCTGGCTCAGGCTTTTAACCCTAGTTCAATATAGATTTCTAGCAATTTTACTATGAGACTGCATTTTTGTATGGAACTATTTATGGAACCACTACCAAAAGAATCTGTGATATCCTCAACTCATTAACAAGGGGATCTTCATTTACTCTTGGAAGGTTAAAATTTATAATATTATCCTTATTTAAAAAGGCATTTGAATTGCGGGTTTACATAGTACCTCTTTAGGTAATGATTCTTCCTCGTCGTCTGCATCACTATTTACACATACAATCATTTCGTAGGTTCAATCAAATACATACAATACACATCCTTTAATTTTAGTATAATCAAAATTTTTAACATTATTCAATCGTTTTTGAATACATAAATAATCGTTTGCACCTGCAGAAATGTAATATACGAGGGTAGTTCAATAAGTCCTTAGAATGACCAACAGATGGCGCGCGAATCGCTCCAAATCATCTGTTTTCAGTCAGCACCACTCCCGACTAGATATATGGTGCAGTCACAGTCCACATCTTCTGAGTTTACGTGTTTTTATAACCAATTGAAAAAAAAAAATTGTTCGTTAAGAAAAATTGAAAAAAAACGAGTTCAGAGCGGTAATCAAACATTTTCGTTTAAAGGGTTTAACTCCATATGAGATAAAAAATGAATTGGACTCAGTTCATGGCACATCTGCC
>NC_046659.1:124604957-124643864 GCF_010883055.1 Belonocnema kinseyi | reverse complement strand
AGCTCCAAGGAGATTATGTTGAAAAATAAAAAAAAATTTACCCAAAAAAAATTGTTTTTATACTTCATTCTAAGGACTTATTGAACTACCCTCGTACTTACAAGATCGTTACTTAGAGGTTAAAATCACGCTACCGTAATGTTCACAAATAATTTCAAATTAATTTAGTTACTTTCGAAATCCACACGTGAGTATGGAATAGTAGTTTTTGCTCGCTGTATCCTGACTGTACGAGTGCTTTTTATTATTTTAGGAATTTTGCGACTTTCTAAAATGACACCCTTGTAAGCAGAACACAAAGTTGTGTAGAGGATATTAGATAATTGCAGAATAATCCTACGCCATCTACGATAAATTTTAGGAACTGTGCTACTACCTATCTAGTCGGGCTTGAGGTCGAGCTATTGAGAAATACAAGCCAGGCCTGGGCCCCCCGGTCTGGACCAAGCCTGGAACCAATGAGATGCCGGGCGATTTCTGCACGGGTAAGGAAAACACGGAATTAATAGAATTCAAGGAATTAATGAAATTCACGGAATGCAAGGAATTCCCGAAATTCATGAAATTGACGTAATTCCCAACATGCATGGAATTCGCAAAATTCATGGAAATGAAGGAATTGATGAAGTTCACAGAAGTCTCGGAATTTACCAAATTCAAGGAATCCTCAAAAATGATGGAATTCATGATATTCAAGAAATTCATGAAAATCACGAAATTCGTGGAATTCATGGAATAAAATTAATTCGAGTAATTTATGGCATTAATAAAATTCACGGAATTAATTTAATTCACAGAATTCAAGAAGCTCACGAAATTGATGAAATTTAAGGAATTCACGAAATTCAAGGAATCCATGAAAATGATGGAATTCGCGGAATTCACGGAATAAACAGAATTCAAGAAATTTATAGCATTCATGAAGTTCACGGAATTAATGGAATTCAAGAAATTCATGAAATTCATGGAATAAAAGGCATTTGTGAAATCTCAGTAATTCATGGGATTCTTGAAGTTCGCTGAATTAATAGAATTAATTTAATTCGCGGAACTCACGGAATTCCTTGAACTGAACGAATTTGAGCAATTCTCTGAAATCAGGTAACTCACTGGATTTGCGAAATTCATTAAATTTATGGAATTCACAGGATTTACGAGATTCACGGAAAGCATGGAATTTACGGAATTCGCAGAATTCATGGAAATAAAGGAATTCACAAAATTAATGGAATTTGCTGAATTCGTAGAATTTATGGCATATATGAAATCTACGGAGTTAATGCAATTCATTGAATTTATGGAATTTAAAGAATTCAAGCAATTCAAAGAATTCAAAGAATTCGTTAAATCAATTGAATTGAAGGAATTTAATAAAACCAAGAAACTCACTGGATTTGCGAAATTCATCGAAATTGTGAAATTCACGTAATTCACGAAATGCACGGACTGCACGTAATTCACGGAATTCTCAGAATTCATAGAAATAAAGGAATTAACGAAATTTGTAGAATTTTCGGAATTCATGAAATTCAGAGAATTGAAGGAATTTACGGAATTCATAGGATAACCGGTATTCTTTAATTTCGCGAAATTTATGGAATTGAAGGAACTCAAAGAAATGAAGTTATTTAGGGAACTCAAGGAATTCACAAAGCTTATGGAATTCAAAGAATTCGTGGAAGTTAATGAATTCCATACACTCCGTTGAATTTCTTCAATTCCCTGAATTTCATTATTTCCTTGAATTTAATTAATTATTTGAATTTCGTGAGTTTCAGGAATTCCCTGAATTAAATGAATTTCGTAATTTCCGTGAATTTCGTGAATTGAATGAATTCCATGAATTCCTTCAATTTCATGAATTAGTTAAATTTCATGAGTTTCTTGAATTCCTTGAACTCCTAAATTTCATTAATTGCGTGAAATAAATAAATTACTTGAATTCTGTAAATTGCGTGATTTTCATGAATTTCCCGATTTTCTTGAATTGAGTGAATTCCATGAATTACGCGAATTTCATAAATTCTGTGATATCTATGAATTTCGTGGATTGATTGTATTCCGTGCATAAATAGAATTCTTCTAAGTTCCCGAATTACTTTAATTCCGCGAATTCCGCTAATTCCATTATATCCGTGAATTCGTGAAATTTTATAAATATACGCGTCATAAACTATATATTAACACAAGTTGTGGCTTTGCTAGAAATTTTTTGTTTGTTTAGCATTTGGAAACTACAACATATAGCCTAATACGGTAGTAGGCATACACTGTTAAAAATGTTTGGAATTCTACAACATTTCTATAAAGCTTCTACAATACAAGCGTAAGGTAAAATTGTGGACAAGGAAATAATAGAATTCGTGGAACTGAAGTAATTAATAATATTCACAGAAGTCCCGGAATTCACAGAATTTCCAAATTTCAAGGAACGCAAGAAATTAATGGAATTTACGGAATTGGTGGAATTCATGGAAATCCCCGAATTCCCGGAAATCATGAAAATATATAAAGGAATTCGCGAAATTTATGGCATTCATGAGATTCAATAAATTATGGAATTCAAGGAATTCCAGGAATCCACGAAATTCAGGGAATGCGTGGGGTTTACGGAATTCACGCAACTCCTGAAATCCACGAAATTCATGCAACCCCCGGAATTTGCGGAATTCATGCAGTTCGCGGAATTTACAGAATTCAAGGAATCGACTAAATATTCAGAATTAATGGAAATAAAGGAATTGACCAAATTTGCGGAATTTTCGATATTCATGCAATTTTTTAAATTCATGGAATTAAAAGAATTCGTACAATTCAAGGAATACTCAGATTTCATAAAGTGTCAGGAAGTCACGAAATTGATGAAATTGAAAGAACTTATAGAATTCAAGGAATTTCTGAAAATCGAGAAATTTTCGGAATTATGGAATTCAAGGAATTCGTGGAATTCAAAAAATTCCAGGAATTCACAGTGAAGTTAAAGATTTTGGTCTTTGAATATTGATATGGTCCGCCAAAAAAAATGGCTTAGTCGGAAAATAAAGAAAATTCAAAATGATGTTTTGTGGTAACCCTGATCTAATAAATATTCTTCTTATCAATTTATTTTCCTTGTACTTATTTTTTTTTGCACTTGCTTTCTCCACAAGATTACCTTTTTAGTGATAAATTTTATTATTGGTTTGAAAATTCGACAATTTTGTTGATTACTCATCCTTTTCGGTTGAAAATTTAACTTATGTGTTGAAACCTCGTCTGTCTGGAGTAAAAATTCATTCATTTTGTACGAAATCTATTTTATTTTTGAAACTTATATTTTTATTTTGAAAAGATTGCACTAAAATCTTTTTTTGTTGCAAATTCAACTATTTTTGGGAAAATTCTACATGTAAATAGAAATAACAAAAATCTCATCTCGGGCTCATTTTAATTAAAATACAAGTACGCATCTATTGTATTTTGATTTTTTTAAATCTGAAAGTTCGTTAAAAAATTACCCACTTTTTTCTAGAAGCAAAAAATAGAGAAAAACAATTAATTTTTTTTTCAAATAAAAAAAAGCTCAATCTTAATTTGTTGACAAAGCCAATTGTATTTATATTAAAATGAATGGATCGAACAATATTGTCTTCATATATTACATGCTTGGAGAAATTTACTAAAAAAATTCATACAAAATGTTATTTTATATTTTACATCTAATACCCGCATGTAATTTCCTTATGAGAAAATTGAGTTTTGAACCATAAAATATGAGTTTTCAGCAGAAAAAAATAATTTGTAGCATAATAGTTAAACCTGAAACCAAGAAATTGTCAGCTAAAATATGAATGTTACAAAAAAAAAAGATTTCTCAACAAAGTGTTTCAGCCAAAATTAAAGAAAAAAAAGTGGATCCTGAGAAAGGGTAAGATTAATTTTCAAGCAAGTACTAGCATTTTTATTTAAGAAAGATTATATAAGGAATCTGACGACCAAATTTGAAAAACCAGCATAAAATGTTTCCATTAAAATTTAAAAAGGATTCAAATTTTCCTCAAAAAGAAAAGAAAAGGAAAAAAAAAATTTTTTTTGGACAAAAATAAAAAAGAGAAAAGCAAAATGAGAAAGCAATCAACAAAATTCCATTTTGCCTCCTTGTTATTATTTTCGCTTTTTTATTTTTATTATTATTAAATCTCAATTCAAATACTTTGTAAAAAATTATTGCCAACATTTCAGCACTTAAACAGAAAAATTATAATGGCAAAATAAAATTAATGAAAAAATAACAAATATTTGAGCAGGCAGGAACAAGAACGAAACAACGATGCTCTCATTCTGACAGTATTTTTGAAAAAGTTTCATCTTTTGTCAAATTTGAATAGGTAGTTATCTACATTTGTTGGTAGGATGCTTAGTTTTATTTTTTTAAATTATTTTTTTTATTATTTATTTTTGATAATTATTATTTTCAAGATGCAATTTCTTTTAAAAAAGATTCAGTTTTAAAATCAAAAGACAATTTTTTTTTAACTTGTTGAATTTCCAACCGAAAAAGATATTAGTTCGAGTTTTTATCTGAAAATATATAAATTTAATCAATTAAATTTTCAACAAGATACTTCAAGTTTCTACTAAGAAGTGGAATTTTCAGCCAATCAAAATAATTTCCTAGCGACAAAAATCGACTTTCACGAAAATACATTTATTTTATTATAAATCAATGACACTGCTTTATAATACATTTATAGTACATTTCAGACGAAAATTTCACTGACGAAAAATGATTTTAATTGGAAGTGTGGTTGTCAAAATCACTCATTATAAAAAATAAGAATTTTTGATCACAAAATAAAACTTATAAATTTGCAAACAAAAATTGAATACACAAATCTTTTAGGAAATCTATTCATTTGCAAAAATAAAAATAAGCTTTAATAAAATATTTCAATTTTTAAAAAAACTTGTATTTGGATCTAACATGATGAATCATCAACCAAATAAATGAAATTTCAAACAAACGGCCATCTATAAACTACGATAACAATTTGAAGAAGGATGTTAAATAAATGAAAAATTAATTCTTAACGAAGGCAAATAGTAAAAAAATGTAATTATATGAATTACTAATCATATAAATAAATCATTCAAAATTAAAAAATATTATTAATTTCTTTAAAATCTTAAAAATTCCTAAATATTTTTTAATCTGACTCGACTTATGCATAAACTTTGCTTTAATTTTCTTCAAAAATTAATATTTAAACAAAAAGATTATTAAAAATTTCTAAACGAATCTTACTAAATATTTGTTATTTTCCCAAAACCTTTCGAAATTGCCAAAGAGCTTCGAAATTTTGCTTCAAAATCATGAAATTGATTTTATGTAATAAATATCATATTAAGATTTTCCGGAAATTTTAAGAAAATTTTGTTATCATCTTAAAACATTTCAAAATTCTTCAGAAGCTTCAAAATTTTATTACGAAAAGTTCTAGAGTCGAAATTTTGTTAAAAAAATTATCTTTGCAAATTAGAAATTATGTTTTAAATTATTTCCATAATTCCAAATAATATGTTCTGTACTGATTGAAATGTTTTTTAGAGTATTTAGAAATCCTGCATAATTAAAAAAATTGCTTTTAAAACTTTTAGACATTTTTTCGACAATTTTGGAAACCTTTTGAAATGTTAAGAAAAAATTTAAACAGTCTTATAAATTTAAAATTTTAAGAATATAAAATAATTAAAAATTTTGTCAGCAATTTAAAAAAAAATGAGTTTGTTATTTATTGCTAACATTTGAAAATTCTCAAAATCTTTCTCAACTTTCTCCTGAAATTAATTTTTTAAATAAAAATAATTTTTTAATCTTCCCAGCGGAACGAAGATCCTTTTACAGGAAAAATGCTGATTTAAAATTTTCACACGAGTCTTAAGAAATGTTTTTTATTTTCTTGTAACCTTTCAAAATTGCAAAAAAGCTTTGAAATCTTGCTTCGAAATATCAAAATTAATTTGTTTAAATAAATATCATTTTAAGATTTTCCGGGATTCTCAAAAAAATTTTTCTCATAATCTTGAAAGCTTTCCAAATCTTTCAGAAGCTTCAAAATTTTATTTTAAAACGTTCTAAAATATATATTTTGTTAAAAAAAAATTAGCACCTGGCAAAATAATGTGTGTATTTCTGAAAATGATTTTTCTTTCTATCTATCTAATAGCTTAAGGAAAAAACACTCGACCGGCAATCGCAAGTTCAGTGGTTCGATTCCCAGCGGAGCAAATAAAAGTTTTTTTTTTAGAAAATAAGAAAAAAGTTTTATAGTTTTATTTAGTTGGTAAATGCTTTAAAAATTTCTGTTATTCTTTGATGAAAATACTGATTCCTTGATTATTCATAGTAATATTTTCTCAGAATAATGCTAGAAAATTACGTTTTTTTTCAAGATTGAGCGTTTCGTTCACTTTGTGCTTACAGCGGAACAATAATTAACAATATTTAACAAAGATAATTATCAATACTGTCTATAAGTATCCTTTTCTATGGTAATGCTAGATAGTTGTGGCTTTTTCCGAAATTTTTACTTTTTGTCAAATTTCTATGTTTTGGGGTAATAAATAATTAATTCAAGTTAAGAAACGTAATCATTTTAACAGTTTATTTTTTATGACCAATATTTTATTTTGCAGCTTCGATAAATTAAAAGTTCTAGTTTTTAAAATAATTTTGTTAAATTGCTATTCCTTTCAGTTATGAGCATATAATAAATGAACATTGGAGAAAATCATTCCTCAAGGCCAGGTCATGAGTGGGTCACGTCACCAGATACCCACTTTACCGACACTTTTTTTTAATTCGTACCTTATTTTCACACGAAACGCTACATTAAGTTGAAAATTTGGGATACTGAATAAAGAGCATTAAGAAAGTTGGTTTTTATCCTAAATTTGTATAATTATAAAAAAAAGTTTTTTAAAAATAAATTTCTTGTTGTTTTTTTCATAATTATTTTAATCTAGGGCCAGACCCACCTTTATTAGTGCTTCTTATTTCATATCCCAAATCTTCAACTTGATGTGGCGCTTCGTGTCAAAATAAAAATGGGTCGGTAAGGTAGGAATCTTGTCACGGGACCTACTCATCACATGGCCTTAAATAATTTCTTCCTTTTTTTTCATTATATTTTTCTGAAATAGAATAGATCTTTGAAACCTTCTTTAAATCTTCTAACATTAATCATACCAAATATAAATTTTCCTTTAGAGACGTTTTGTTTGCATTAATAATTATCAGCTCAGGTACTTCAGTATCATTCATCGTTAAATCTCATTGATTGAAAGAATAATAAATTTGCTATTAAAAGTTTTAAGATTTAATTACACGCCTGTCAATTCCATAATTTGTCGGTGGCTTTGTAGGAAAAATTGACTGAGTTCCATTTCATTTCATAATAGGAACAGCTGTGATACGTGGACCTATTGTTTACTATTGAGAATTAATTGAAACAAATTGGAACTAATTGAAAGTAGTTGTCAATGCAATGTAACTCACTATATAAAAGCAGTATCGAGTTTTCAACCTCAGTTCAGAAATCTGGGTTTCTAGTTGAACGTGTGAAAAAATCGAGCTCGAGATGATGATCCAAATATTACTTTTATCTCTTCTCTTTGTGCAATCATTTTGCCGAAAAGATTTATGTTCGGTGAGGCAAAAAATTTTTTTTAAACATTTATCTAAATTTTATTTCTTTTTATTAAAAAGTTCTCTTCATAGAAAAAAAATTAAAACCAAAGATAAAAGATAAACGATAAAAAATTGCACTATTAATATAGACTAAAAATTTATTTACTGTGATTGTTTGAAATTTGGCATGAAGATTTCTGAATTTTCGAAAATAAAATTTGGTTATTTTAAGTAAACAGAACAATCATGTTATTAGTGTGGGGACGTCTAAATATAACAGATCCATTTTTTTATATTAGTTTTTTTCTGTTTTTAAAATAATTTGTTAGTGTCGATATACAACTCGAAGGCACAGAATAAAAGGGTTCATTTTTAGCTTTTAAAAGAGATTAACAGATACTGATAATACATTTTTTCTCAAAGATCAATTTTACGCATGAAGAGCATAGCAAACATTTATATTATAGTGCTATTATTATTTTTAAAATTAAAAGAGCGATTAAGCTTACTTTTTGTGAATCCTAGAACTTATATTATAATTTTATATCTATATTTATTTTTATTTATATCAAAATTATTTTCAATCACAGCCTTTAAACCCAAACTGTCGACCAACAATGGTAGCTAGGAGTATGGCTGGAATGAACAACAGGGTAAGTTTCTTTTTCGAATTTTTCTAAATTAAAATTTGTGAATCTCATTAATAACATAAAAACTTTCAAATAAATATTATAGAGATAAATCTCTGAAATATGAGAGAACATTACCCAGAGGACTATGATAAGTTAAAACATCTCAACTCCTATAAGCATTTGGTGACCGACAAATATTAGTCATTAAAAAGTAACACCATTTTTTTTATTGGCATGAGAATTTGAAATTTGAATTCTATTTTGCAAAACTATTGAATTAATTTTTGAAATAGAATCAAGAATCTAATGACCAAATTTGGATAACCCCCACAAAATTTTCCCTCTGCAATCTGAAAAACAAAAAAGGAACAACCGACCCTCCCTCTTCCCCCTAAAAAAGAAGAAAAAAAGGAGGAAATTATTCGTTTTCAGTTTGGACAAAAAATAAAAAGGAGGAAAGAAAAATGAGAAGGCAACCAATCAAATCTCCTTCCTTCTCTTTTCTATTTCTTTCTTCCTTTTTATTCCTACCATTATGAAATTACAATAAGAAATATCCGTAAAAAAAAATAATCGCCAACGTTTCGGCGCCCATACAGCACCCTTATCAAGGTAAAAAAATAAATTAATAATACAAAATAAAATAAAAATAAAATAAGAATAAAATCAAAATTAAATCAAAATTAAATCAAGATAAAATACAAATAAAAATAGAAAAATAAAAATTAAAAAAATTAAAATAACATCTGTACGACATCTTTACGACATAGTTACGACAACTTTACGACATAAAGTTGTCGTAAATATGTCGTCAAAACGTCGCCAAATCTTGTACCCAATTGGTACTGTTCACTGGACTATAGATGTGATCTCGCGCGCTCGCTGAATATGCAGGTAGAATCTTGCATAAAATACACGAAGGAACTTGACTGTTTATTGAGTTTTTTGCCTTCTTCTATCGCGGACGGATTAAATATGTTATTGCAAACTTGTATCTGGAAAAATTCCTGCCATTGTAAAAAAAGCAATATTACCTGTGTACCCTTATGTGGTTGTAGTGCAGACGAATGTGAAAATATGCTCAAATAAATTTTTTACTAATTTAAGAATTTGTTTGTTACTTCTTTGTTACGTTTGCCACTTATATTTATAACAATTTATGATAAAGTATATTTAGTTATGAAATAAATACCAATAGTAAGTAAGCAAAGCTTCAAGACCTTTGAGGAACTTTGGCAAACTTGACAATTTTATTTTTAAATACTGTTTTTCAGGCTCGGAAATGGACATTTTCGCGATTTTTCAATCATTAAATTATTTATAACTCGGAAACGGTCAATTTTACAAAAAAATGACAAGAGACTACTTGCCAAGAGTCTACTTGGACTGGAGTGGTCGTGGTGCTGTTCCTGCTGGCAACAGATTTTATTTTTATTTTTATTTTTATTTTTATTCTTATTTTCATTTTTATGTTTATTTTTATGTTCATTTTATTTTTTTATTTAATTTTTATTTTATTTTGATTTTCATTTAATGTTGTGTTTTTTTTCCCTTGATAAGGGTGCTGTATGAGCGCCGAAACGTTGGCGATTAATTTTTTTTACAGATATTTCTTATTGTAATTTGATAATGGTATAAATAAAAAGGTCGAAAGAACTAAAGAATAGAAGGGAGGGGATTTGGTTTCCTTCTCATTTTTCTCTCCTCCTCTTTATTTTTTGTCTAAATTGAGAACTAATGATTTCCTCCTCTTTTTTTCTTTTTTAGGGCGAAGAGAGAGGGGGCGTTGTTCCTTTTTTGTTTTTCAGATTGCAGTAGCAACATTTTGTAGTGGTTGTCCAAATTTGGTCATTAGGTTCATGATTCTATTTCAGGAACTCTTCTTATCAATTTTATTATTGGACGTTAAAAAAGGGTTTTGAGTTGGATTTTCATCCAATTCAAATATTCTAAATTTTAGTTAATTAAAAAAAAATTGTTAAACATAGTTCTGCGCTTTTGAGTTCTTATTCATGCTTTCAGTTCAATTAAAAGAATTTTCTTAATCATTTTATAAATATTTTTCAGGGAGGCCTTTTAAGTGATGATTTGATTTCTGAGGCTCAAATGAAAGCTCATACTGAAGATGCTAGACAAGTAATTAGAATTTGATTTAAATCTATTAAGGATCTATTTCTATGTGAAAACCAAAATATGTACTAAAATTACCATATTTGGTTCGACAATTTTTTAAAAAGAATAGATAAGAATTTTAACTCGAGTTTCTTTAAACGAAAAAGAAATTAGCTTTGAACCAAGAAAATATTTGTCTTAATAGAGGCCATCAATATTTTTTTGATTTAAGAACATTTTTATTAGCTCGAGTAAATACCCTTCATTGTGGAAAATTAAATTTCTTTATTTTAGTATTAAACTTCTGAAAACCAAAATTATACAAAAATTTAAGAAGTCATTTTCATTATTTTTTTTATTGCCGTAATCAGAATACTCAGCTAAATTTATAATTTTAGAGTGTCTTACTTTCAGTATTTCTATAAAGTATGTAAAATGATATGATACGTGATTTTTCAGGATAGGAGAGGAATTATGGACAGTTGGGGCGGCATGGGCGGCATGGGCGGCATGGGCGGCGTGGGCACCTTTCTAGTAAGAGATTATTTTAAAAAATAAATGATAGAATTGAGATATTAAGTATTTTTATACAGGGAAAAAATAATGATTATTTTCCTGTTAAAAGTTCTTTCCCTTAGTTAGTGAAAATGAACAATGAAATTGAGATTTCAATTATTTATTTCAGAAGAAAAATTATAATTCTACTTGTCCCCTGTTGACACTTTTTACCTTTCAAATCAGTTTTAGATTCTATGTTTATAACTGGATTTAAACTAATTTTTCATGACTAATAACTTTCAGAATTGTACGATACTTCAATATGCTTAAATTTTTAAAGCAAGTCAGCTTCACTAAACTTATATTTTTATAAGAAAAATTTAGATTAACTCGATACATAACAAAAAGTTAGCGTGAAGGCAAGAAAAATACATTTATATTTACGTCTTATTAGGACACCTGCAATAATGTATTTTTTAAATTAAGAACAAAATAAAAATTTAAAATGTTTTTTTTAGTGAAAAATGATATAATTATCCCCAGATAACAATGCGTGAGGGCGCACGGTAGCCACACAACGTGTGAGCACGATGTGTCACGAAGACCGCAAGCACTGTGTCCGCACAAGCTGAAGGTGATGAATGTTCACTCAAGTTGAGCTTACTGGGTGTGCCCGACGTGTGTAGCCATTATGTTTCCTCACATGGCACGTCTTGTGCGAAAGCAAAATTTAAACATTTTTCACTAAACTTTGAACTGATATCTCTAGTTTTGGACAAAATTAGGTGCTATATGAAATTACATAAACGATTGGATCAAAATTCTTTTATGAAACTTAGGGTCTGATACCTGTTCAAAAATTATTGAAATAATAAATAGAACATATAGCTCTTCGATTCGGTCTCTTAATTATTAAAAAATGTGTTAAATTATTATAATTGTGCGAGGTCAGTTTGCGGAAACGCGCGTTCCGACACGATGTGCGAAGTATATGCGACGCATATGAGGTTACATTGTGAGACCAGCTGGCCGACATGCGCGTGTGGACACGATGTGCCCCGCATTATTATTATATTAATATTAATAATTAATATTAATCAATTATTCTGCACATCGTGCACGCACCATGCGGGCTTAGTGCCGACATATTGTTATCTGGGTCATAAGAAAAATTCACATTAATCTCTGAAATAATATAATATGTACATTTTTTCAGGAAACTTCAGAACAGATTTACCATGTTCCACCTACTATTCATCAGCTTACCCTACAAGTTAGTAAACATAATAAAATTAAATTTTAAAAAATGTGACAGTGGAATTAAGATTTAAAGGATTTATTTCAAAGCAAACAGTCCTATTCTTATTTTTATCATATTCCCACAAGTTTATCTTTTCTATTTAAGATTTAATTTTTTCAACTAAATAAAGTAATGTTGTCTTTTCCTTAGCTCACACCGGAACAAACTGAGAGATTGCACGCTTTCATTAGAGAGCTACTTAAAGAGAACCATACTTACCAGGGCGGATATCCCACAAAGGGACATGGCCCAAACGTATATCCCACAAACGGATATGGCCCGAACGTATTTGGCCAGAACGAATTTCCCACAGTTGCATAAATGTGAACGATTTCCGAAGACAACAAAGTCTGAATGTATAGTTTATAGCAATGATTTTTAAAAAATCCGACAACAATATATTCTGTATTATTTATCAAAATTCTTAATAAATTCAAAAAATAAAATGTATGCACAATAGTATAATATTGTATATGTATATGTACGCCAATATAAAAAATTCATCCATAAAACAAGTTAATAATTCGACAAAGGGGGGAGGGGCCCAAAAAAACGTTCAGTAGCGAGGAGGGGGTATTGTAAAAGTAATGTTACGAATCCTCCATATAAACTAAAATTTATGTATTTTAAGTATCGCTAATCAGAGGTACCTTTTTGTCTACAAAATAAAGTTTGTTTCCTTTTCTTTAATGAACGCATAACAGTTCTTTTGTTTGAAATTGTGACTGCAGATTATTAATTATTTGAGTAATTCATTATTGTTTTTGTTTACCGTTTATTACCATAGAGAACCGCTACAGTGCTATATTACAAAGTGAAATTTATGTATTTTTTAAATTTTATTATAACTTCTTTAGTGCACCTCAAATGTGAGAGTACCTGAATTTATTTTTCAAAATGACTTGTACATATATTCCCACTTTTCCTGAAATTAGTTGAAAAGATGAACCGAAAAAATAAATGAAATTTTTCAAGAATGCAATTTTGAGTTTAAAGTAAAATATAAAATAAGAATCACTTATATTTTTTGACAAAAAATATTCCTTGATACTTTTTTTCTTGTAAACAGAATAATTAGTTATTAGATGATTACTAAATCCAAGTAACAGAAAGGAGAGTTTATTTAATGCTTTTTATGTTATTTTTTTAGTATGTTATTGATTGGTTAATTATTATCATGAGCAGAATTATTTTGTTTGCAATATTAATTTGCACAAAGATTGAAGTTGTATTATGAAACTTTATCTATATTTTAAAAATCCCTATTCCAATTTTACAATTGAAAAACCGTTTTTGATGTTTTGAAATAATTATCGGAATTCAATCTTTAAAATTATGTGGACATACATTCGAATGAAAATAATTCTTAAATGCTTCTACGTTCTTTACTCATTAATTAATTAATAATCGATTCGGTTAAGAATTTATATTTTTTAGAATTAGTTCGAAGCTCATGATTAATTAAATTTAAACAAAGATAGGTTCAAATTAAAAAAATATATAAAGTGAAATTTTTTTGAATGTTTTTTTGAAAATAATTTTTTAAATCTTTAAATTATTTGAATTTTCAATGAAAATAATGATTTATTGCTTTTTTTATTTTAGATGATTAAATATTTATTAAATAATTTTATTCCAACTCAAATTTTTCGGTATTATTTCAAAAGAAATAAAGATATTCAGAATTTAAAGTTCAAATTAAAAAAAATACATAAAATTTAAAATAATTTGATTTTTTCAATAAAAATAATTGATTGAGGCTTTTTATGCTGTGAACTATTTAATTAATTTTCAGCGGATTATTTTTGACCGTAATATTGAAATATTTAAAGATTCAATTTAAAATGTTTCAAATTAAGTAAAATAAATTCATTAATTACTTTCAGATTATGTAATTCAGTGTTAGCTATTCCTTTTACAGTAAAATTTTATTTTTTATTTGGAATACCTTGCTTACAATTATATAATTTTCCTGATGTTTATGAAGTGAAATGAGTAAATTCAATTTTAAAAATTTTAAGTTTTTTAAAATTTGTTTAAAAGGTTATTATTAAGATAAATATTCAGAAAAGCTGTTTTAAACTTAAAGAAAATATAATGCGAACCTTATTAGAATGATTGAATGAAAATTATTGTTCAATGATTTTTTACATTGTGAACTGATTAAATAACTATTAATTGATTCTATTCAAACTTTTGATTTCTGGAATGAGTTTAAAATTTGATTTAAAAATAAAATTTTAAGAAATGAAAGATCAAATTTAAAAAAATTACGTACAAACTATTTGAATGCTTCAGTAAAAATTATAATTAAAAGCTTCTGATATTATTAAATAATTAATTATTAGCTTAATAATGTTTTTAAATTTTCAAAAGTTTCTGATGTTGTAAAATGGGTATCTGCATTCAATTTTTCAATTAATACGTTAATACGTTTTAATTCTTTCTGAAATTAGTACAAAATGTTACTAATAAATCCAATTTCAAGAAATGAAAGTAAAAATAAAAAATAAATAAAAAAGTAGAATATAAATGATTTCAATGTCTAAATGAAACTGATACTTTAATATTTTTTATGTTATGAATACATTAGTTATTAGCTGAATTTTTTCTCAATATCAAATAACATTAAAATTTAATTGTAATTTCTTTTAATTAGGTAACATAAACTCATTATTTACTTCAATTTTATTTACAATAATATTGGCTATAATAATTAATAAAGTAATAAGCCAAATTTAACTATTCTATTTTTTGTATAACAGCTTGATTTTTTTATCAAGTTTGTAACTTCTATGCTAAAAGAGTTGCATTTCGAAACAAACAATTAATTTTTAACTAAAAATGTTATATTTGAACAAACAGTTACATTTTTAATCAAAGTAATGAAAAGTTCCACCTACAAATATGAATGTTTAACTAGATAGTTAAAATTTTAAGCCAAATATATGAATTTTGAACTCAAAATGTAATTTTAAACGAAACATTTCTATTTCAAAAAGATCAAGCTTCTTTCAAAGAAGATGAGTTTACAAACCAGAAAAAAGTAATTTTCAAGCCAAGAGTTAACTTTCAAACAAAGATCGATCAATTTACTGGTACAAATGGAATACTTAAATTTTTTGAAAATAAAATTAATTTCGTTTGAAGAATGAAGAATTTGAAGAACTAGTTATATTAAAAAGAAAAAAATTCTATTCAAATTTTAATATTACGAATTAATAGTGACATATAATAAAAAAAATATTTACAGGTTATCAACTTCTGCAATTCTCTAATTCAAAATATTCAATGCATACATTATGAATAATAATAAATATGAATAATTTATTGTAATTTTTAATGAAAAAAACTAATTTCTAGCTTCCAAAATATCCAAGTGTCGACTTTTATTCTTGTCCCAAATTGTCTTATTATTGTCCAAATTCATTAAACCAACAAGAAATTAATAAACATAGTTAGAATAGCTTAAGGATCCATTTTTTTATTACGAAATTTTTTCCCTGCGAATAGAGACCGACGAATATACATTTTAGAGGAATTATTTTATTTTATGACTGATTTGTTTCAAAATTATAAATAAAAAAAATCATTTTTTTATTCGAATGCATTAAATAGCACACCAGGTATATTATCGTAGATTCGTGATGATACAACGACTTTTTTAATCCTGAAATATTGATTTTATCCTTAAACATGATATTATATGCTTAATATTGAAGGATAAAATAAGTCTAATTAATTATAACACTTTATCTACGAATGTCCTATAAACACACATTCCCATAATTACAAATTTAAAAATAAAAATCCAAATTTGAAAGCAGTAGGAACACATCCTTGTGGATTAATTACAATTCACTTCAATTGGAAATACTTTGACATTTAACAAATAAAGAGACGAAAGACTAAAGGCTTCAAAATTCAAATTATTATATCACACATTTAGTGTTTAAGAAACTTAAAATTTCTTAAAAATTTTGCCTAAAATGGGGTTTAAATTAAAAATTAAAATTAAAAATGCAACAATGTATTTGATGCAAAAATAAAAACTTCCACCCGAGATATGTGGAATCTGAATTAGAATAAGAAATGTTTTATCTAAAACGTTTGTTCTGTTTTGAAATAATAAAAATTTAAGAACGCTAAAGCACAGTTTGACATACAGTTTTTGGTAAAAATGTGAAATAATGTATTTTTTCATTCAATGATAATAATCACAAGAAATATGAATGCCAAAGTTTGACAACATTTATTGTTGCGTTCAAATTCTAACTCAATGTAAACTAAAATTTTATTTAAAATTGAAGACAATACTGCATCTAAAACGAGCCATCAAATAAATCGTATTTGCTACAATGTGTACTATTAATTAATTTAAATTAATTTTCTAACATTGAAAAAAGCAGAGTTGTAAGGAAATTTTTTCTAAAAAAACAAGCCAATATTTTTTGTCTTTTAAGAATGAAATTTTATATCGAACAAAAAAAAATGCAGATATCTTCCAGTAAAATAATACATTTTTAAGACAATTCAAACAACTGAAATGTATTGTATTATTATTAGTTTATTCGCAGTTTTCTTCTTAGAGCCATTTGTTTAATTTATTCAAGTTCTTATGTGACAGATTATTTTTATTCTCACTTTGATTGTGTATTTTATGTGGTACTCAATCCTTTATTATTTATCGATACTAAACTTTTATAATTCTTCAATTATAAATGACCTTTTTTTCAATAAAATGTACAACTCCATTTTTTAAATTTCTTTATTACTTATTTACTTTGTTTAAATTAATTATTTTTATCATTTGTTTAAAGAAATTTTTTGACCGCTTATCAATTATAAGATAAGGAAAATGTCTCATTTAAGCAGAATTCTTTTTAAATTTGAATTTGAAATTTGAAATTCTTAAAGGAGGTTCATCGTTCAATACTTATAGCTAGGTGTCTCAGATGAGCATATTTGTTTATTAATTTATAGAGAATAAGAAAAACTAAAATAGTTGGTTAATTTATAAAAATTTTCTTCTTTTAGCTTCTTCATTTGGGGTGGTAGTTCTACAAATTTTTATAAAATTCGTATGCTAAAGAAAAATTTTTATTATAAAGTTGCTTGGAGCCAATAAAAAGATTGAATTGATTTTTAATTGATAATAAGAATAACTGTAATGTGTTAATCTATTGTTTACTAATTGAAATCAAGGTGAAACAAACTGAAACTAATTAAAAGTAATTGGACCTAATTGTCAATGCAATCTAATTCACCATATAAAGGAAGTGTTGCCAAGTGTTGCCCTTATCATTGTTATTTGTGCAATCATTTTGTAACGAATGCTTATGTTCGGTAAGAAAACAAAAAATTAATTATAATCTGTACTATTTTTGTCTTTATCGAAAAGTTTCGAATAATTTTTCATTTACTGAAATAGCTTCTATGATGTAAATTCAGCCTAGAAAGTAAAAAATGTCCTTGCGAATACATGTGTAAAATTAAAATTCTGCTAAAGCGCAAAATGGATCTTTTCAGAAAAACCGTTAATAACAATAATTTTTTTTTAAGTTCCACAATCATTTAAGTTTCCAATTTTGCTCAGATCAAACTATAATAATTGCGAATGAACGAAAAAATTGTGATTGTAAAGAGCATGTCACAAAATCATATTATAGTGCCATTATTTTAGTTTCAAAAAGAAAGAGTGATGAAGCCCACCTTTTCTGAATCCTCGACTGATATAATTTTTTTCCGTTAATATCTATTTTCATTCTACATTAAAAATTATTTTTAATCATAGTCCTGGTATCCAAACTGTAGACCAAGATTAATGTCTAGCTCTATAGCAGAAAATGATGAGGTAAGTTTATTTTATTTTTATTTTTCTAAACTAAAATCTGCCAATATCATAGTAATATAATATAATAAGATAACAAATTTAATTATGTGTAATTTTGATCAAACAAAATATAGCTCAGTTGAAATGAGTAGAAAGTAAATATAGTTATGAATAATTCATTTTCAATGCTTTACAACTTTTTGCAATTACAGGAAATGTAATTTTATTAACATTACAAATTTTTAATGGCAGAACTTAACCAATTTCATCGTAAACATGGACAATTTTTCAATAAATTTTTTTAAATTTTCGTATAAGATTTGCTTATCAGGTGCTAAAACTAAGACTGGATGAAACAAAGTACCGATTCTGGGTCAAGCATCGGTGGAGAATCGGCAAATATAAATAGCTAATATAGGCTGCCAGCACTGGCTCAACATTGGGCCGATTTAAATAAAACATGGTTTTCCGTGGTAAAAGTGACACTTGGCCGAGTAACGTATCGTCACTGGGCCAGACTTTGGCTGATCCTCATGAAACGTGGTTACTCGTACTAAAAGTGAGACTTGGCGTAATAAAGTGCCGATACTGGGCCAAGCATCGGTGGAGGATCGGCAAATATAAATAGCCAATATAGGCTGCCAGCACTGGCTCAACACTGGGCAGATAAAAATGCCGACATTGGCCCAATAACTTAAGCCGACCTTTGGCTGCCAAAATTGGACTAACACTAGGCCGTGTATTCAGTTCTGGCAATTCGCACTTTGGATAAGTTTCGCATTCCTAATTCCTAACGCCTAAAGCCTCTCGGCTTTAGTAAGTAATGTATTGCCATTCTATATACATATATTAAGAAATTCATTAGAATTTAAAGGATTTCTACAAATTGTCGAAAATTTCAAGATATTTAACAAACTTTAAAGAATTTAAGAACATTATTTATATTTTAAACTCACTTTAAAACCTTGAAAGTCATTTAAATTCTACCGAAATTCCTAAAAGAAACTTCGAAATAAATTAAAATCTGTTAAGTTCATTAAAAATATCATAAACTCTTTTAAATATTTTGAAATCTTTTAAAATTCGTTTATAAATTTAAAAATTTTTTAAATCAAATAGCTTTGGTTAAATCCCTTAAAATTCCTGAAAGTCTGTTTAAATACTTAAAAATATTTTTAGATTACATGAAAATCCTTAAACTCTTTTGATTTTTTTTTTTAAATCATTTCAAATGTTTTCTAAGATTTTAAATTCCTTTACTCACTTTTTAAACCATATTAAATCTATTGAAATGGCACGAAATGCCATAAAAACACTAAAAATCTCTTGGACTAATAAAAAGTATTTTAAAGTGTTTAAAATCTCTTGAACATTTTTTCGCTTTTTTTAATTCTTCTCAAATATTTTAAAGTTCTTTAAAATTACTTAAAATATTTCGAAATTCATTTATAAATTTCTTTCTCTTTTCATTAAAAAGAATTTTTAAATCCCTTTATGCCGATCTCTGGGCAGACTGTGGCCCAGAGTTGTGCCGGTAGTCGGCGTTACTCGTTAACAAAAGATGTCTCATAGTTGCCCCGATGGTTGGTCCATGTTTTGGCCATTGTTGGACCAGTAGTCTGCCTAATTTCTTCAGAACTTTCTAAAACCTTCATGCCGATCTATAGGACGATTTTGGCCCACAGTTGGGCCGGTAGTCGGCGTTACTCGTTAACGAAAGATGTCCCGTAGTTGCCCCGATGGTTGGTCCATGTTTGGACCATTGTTGGGCCAGTAGTCTACCTAATTTCTTCAGAACTTTCTAAAACCTTCATGCCGATCTGTAGGACGATTTTGGCCCACAGTTGGGCCGGTAGTCGGCGTTACTCGTTGACGAAAGATGTCCCATAGTTGCCCCGATGGTTGATCCATGTTTTGGCCATTGTTGGACCAGTAGTCTGCCTAATTTCTTCAGAACTTTCTAAAACCTTCATGCCGATCTGTGGGACGATTTTGGCCCAGAGTTGGGCCGGTAGTCGGCATTACTCGTTGACGAAAGATGTCCCATAGTTGCCCCGATGGTTGGTCCATGTGCGGGCCAAAGTTGGGCCAACAGTCAGTCCTACGTTGTCTGCCAACGTTGGCTGTTTAGGTTGGGCCGACAAAAGTATCTTATGAATATAAAAGGTGGCCCAACTTTCGCTGCCCAACTTTCGCTGCCCAACTTTCGCTGCCAATCTGTTCAAATGAAATGCAAATTGTAGCGAAATATACTGGACCGAGTGACATGAATCTTGCTCTGGATTCTTTTCATATGAATAATTCTTTTTTCTAGGTAATATTTGTGTTTCATAACTCAGGTGAGTTTCATGCGGCAGGTGAAAAACACGTGGTCACAATCTGTTCATTTCCATATTCCATTCTTTACAAAAAGATACTAAGGACATATTTTCAATGTAAATATTTTTTATGTGAATACAATAAAGTATTTTCTATATCAGTCAGTAAATGTTTTGTACTTACCAAAGTCGGAATTTTTATCTTTTTGCTCTAAAATTAATTTCTTTGGTTCCTAATTACCATACATATTAGCGTACAGATTTTATTGCTAATTTCTGTTTGGTCGTAAAATATTAATCTTATTGCTGACTACTTTGTCTTTCTGGTTGAAAATGATTTTTTTTCAAATTTGCTACACGGTAAAATCTTCTGAACATCAAAATATTTGTTTTAAAATTAATTTATTAAAAAATTAGGAAAGTTTAGGTTGGGTCGATTCGACTAGTCAACAGAAAATTAACTTATTATATACAGTTCTTATTTTAGGGTTTTGAAAGTGAACTGGAATCTCTTCCGGATAAATTATGAACTATCTTTTCAAGGTTTTGCTTTTTAACTCATCTGTTTCAGAAGGAATCGTTCTTTCTTTAATGAAAATGGAATTGTTTGGTTAAAAATTTAACCTTCTTTTTGAAATTTTGCCTTTTGGATTTAAAAATTCACCTGATTTAGCAGAAATTACATCTTCCTTAGATAAAAATGTAATAATTTGGTTGAGAATTCAACAATTTCGTTGAAAATTTATATTTTTTGGCTTAAAATTTTGCCGTTTTCTTGAAAATTTTAATATTTTTTAGAAAATGTACTTCTTGTGAAAAATTTATATTTTGATGTTAAAAAATGAACTGAACTATTTCTGGACGAAAGTTCAACTTTTTAAAAAACAATTTGTCGTTTTTTTATTAGAAATTAATCTGTTTCAGTAATACCTTCATCTTTTTACATAACATTAATTATGAAACTATTTGGTAGAGTGGTCTGAACTTTAAATGTTACAAGGCTGACTTGGATTTTGAGCCGCTGAATCCGAATCCTCTAACTTACGGAAAAAGTAGAAAGCTGATTCTTTTCGTAATTTAAATTGCTGAATTTCTATCTAAAATAAGAATTTTTCGACAGTCCCTCAGTATTCCCCTTGTCTAGGCGAAAAAGTAAAAAGTGATAAAAACTAGAGGTCTTATGGAAGTTTTATTTGTGCACACGAAAGCTGGTATTTTTCCGTATTTTCAATTGATGAGTTAAAATCTGCCATATCTAATATAACATACAAAGTTAGCAGCTTGAAATACGAAAATTTATCAGCTTTCCCGTGAAAAAATAAAGCTTTCATGAAACATTAAGCTTTTTTTGGCTTTCTTCTTTCCCCCTAGACAAGGAGAATGCAGAGGCACTGAAGAAGCTAGGGGAATCCTGAGATGCTGTAGAAAATTTTGTTTTATCATATCTCAACTCAAACTTCGAAAATATATCATCTTTTCCGTACAAAAATAAAGCATTCGTGAAATCTTCAGTTTTGCTTAGTTTTACACTTTCTCCCCTAGGCTAGGGGAATGTTGAGGCTCTGTTGAAAAATTCTTATGTCAGATATCAGCTTTATCGTGCAAAAATCTAGCTTTCCTGATATCTTAAGTTTTGCTCTGTTGTCCGTTTTTTCCCTAGGTTAGGGAATTCTGAGACATATTAGAAAAATTTTAAAGTTAGATTGGAACTTCGTGTCACGAAATACGGAGAAACAGTATATTTTTATTTCTGCGGATAAATATTGCGTTAACGGAACCTGAAACATTCAAGATTTCACAATTTTTCCCTAATCTAGGGGCAAACTGTCGGGTCTAGGGGAAATTCTCAGACTGGCTTCGGATTCAGCGGCTCAAAATCCATAGGGAGCCTTTTTTGTGGACCTTTCTAACAGAAAATAGTGAGCAAAAAATGGTAAAGTTATGCATTTCTGATATATGAAAAGTGCATTAGACAGAGGATAATAAGAATTTAAGATATATTTAACATTTAGCAATATGAAACAAAATAATACTCGTTCTAAATTATAAGAAAAATTAATATGAATATGAATAGCTTTTATAAAAAAAATACTATCTAATTTTGCACGCAGTTTCTTCAGATTGTGTTGTTGCAAGTATATTTATGAAGATAACATTTATAATTATTAAAACTGCATTGTTTACATTATTTGTAATTCACTAGAAGTAACATGTAAAATATATGTTAAAAAAATATAAATATATGAATATAAAAAAATATGACGAAATAAATGAAAAATAAAAATATATATTGTAAAAAGAACAAAGTTCAAATCGTTTTTCATAATATTCATGAATGAATTTCTTGAATTATTTTTCAGAATTATAAAGCCACGTTATACGATAGACTTCCTCCATTTGCAGATGCTACTGATGATCATTCTGTGAGATTAATATTTTTAATTTATTACTATTAAAATTTTGATAATTTAGTATTTCTTATGAAATAATTCTTTTGTATTTATTTTTATTAATTCGACCTATCAGACTTGCTTCATTTTAGTTTTTTTTGTAACTTAAATCTGCGATTTGTTAAGAGGTTTCAAATTTTTTTTTCAAATACGCCTGATAACATATAATTAAATTGGTCCACTATACTGGTAAGGTCATAAAAAATAGTTATGCTACAAATTTAAAATATTTTCTTTATTTTTTATTTTAGTTTTGACAAGTACGTAAAATGTCATAATATATGATTTTTTCAGAATAGGAGATTGATTATACACAATCGGGACAGCGACATAAGAGTAAGAGAATATTATAAAATAATATTTGAAAAAATAAATGATAAAATTGAGATATCAAATATTTATTATAAACGGAGAGAAATGTCAGAAGATTAATTCTCGGCACCAGTCCTTGATTTAGAAACGCTTTGGCGCGAGAACTAAGATTTCGGAAACCTTGCTTTCAAAGCATAGGTTTCGAAGTTTCAGGTATAAGGCCACGCCCCTTCGCTTTCAGGTCTCGAATTCTATGCTTTTAGATCACAGAGTCCGAGAATTGAAATCACGTAAAAATTGTTACTATAAAATGATGCGCTTCCGTGAATTAATCTCTTGAAATGTGTCCCCTTGTAGAGAGGGGAAATTCTTATCTCTTTCTTATTGGGACTCCTTTTCTTTATTCAGAGAGAATTAACAATGAATTTGAGATTTTTATTATTGATTTCAAAAAAATGCTGTTCTCATTATTATGTTATTGATACCAATTTTCTTGTTCCATTTATGTAAAAAAATTATTCTGTTGACTGAATAAAATAATTATTTATTATTGTTAATAATTAATAATTATCTATTATTATTAGGTCCATGTCCCAACCTTTACAAAAGAAGAAAATAAAAAATTGAATGCATGCTACAAACCAAAAAGGAATTATTACGGGGCTAACATCGCGACAGACGAAGAAACTCAAAAAATGAATAGCTGCATAAGACACATAATTCAGAGAAAATTACTAATTAATCAGTTAAAACCACTTATTTATAGCTATAATTCAGCCACTAATTGAAATTAGTAAGCATTTCAACTGATTCAAATGCAGATAGTGAGCAATGTTTCTAAACGGGATTTAATAAAATTTTATTTATGTTCAGAGTGCGTTGGCAGCCACTTTGGGTCTGCCCTTTTTAATTTTGAAATTTTGACGACAAATTTGAAATCAGAGACCCGTAAAGTATTTACAAAATAAATTTCATGCAGATCGGATAACATTTCGAATTTGATCACCTTTTTGTAACATCTGAACCACTGTGCGGCGAGAGACTGTTCGGATTGCTTTTGGTGATCTTGGCCTGAGCGTGATTTCCAGATCAGGGAGGTTGTTAGTATGAGCATCGGGAATTCACAGAAAGCCAGCCCTGGTCCTTTTTCCGTAACGCGTCGGAGCGTGCCATTTTAAATCCATTGTGTAGCGTCAGGGTCTCAGAGTAATAATAACCGATTTCTATACATGCGTTCTGACAGTGATAACTGCATATTTACTGTCAAACTTAAAAAAAAAACAGAAATTGAGGTTATATCCATTTTTTGCGAAGTCAAGTAAACTTAACTGTTGGAAGTCTATACTGTCAAATTATTCAAACTATAAATTTTATATCTTTAATGATTATAATTAAATTGGCATAACTTACAGTTTTCGGGTCACAATTTCTTATCTTATTTTTGTACAAAACCACATAAATAAACAAGTAGGTATATTAACAAACTTAATTGACAATATTTACAAGAAAATAAGCTCAGTTTTCATCAAATGCAGCACTCATTTGCGTACTTTTTGTGGGAGAAAAGGAGATAACAGATCACAGTGCGCATGCCTGCTTAGATTTGTGTGTTGGCTTGAAACGTCCAAGTTAGGCAGTGAATGTGCTGACGCAGTCAAAACTCGAAGCACTTTATACACCATAATCGGTCTCCTTATTATTACTCTGTCGCAGTGATCCCAGCTCTGAAACGAGATGTGGTCGAATACTATGACAGGGCTATGTTCGTGTGAAAATAGTTCAGATCTGGGATCACTGCTCTGTGGTCGGAGTTGGCTTAATTGGGTATGACTTGAAAAGAGTGAGGAGTAGGAAATGCACGCGCTTGAGTTCTGATGTCGCCGTACACACGGCGTTCTGTCGCACTTCTCGGGCAGACAGGGCGGGGTAGAGAGTCAGCTGTTTGGGCAGTTCACAAGAGGCGCGGTACTAGAAAGAATCTATTGTGCATGTACGAAAATTGGCTCACTTAACAAGACTCTAAAACTGTTCTAAAACTGTTTGTGGCAGAAACATTAGGTTCACTTAACGTTTAGTTTCCAGGAACTCCACGAGAGCGCACTGATTCCGAATTGAGTGCCTCTCTGTAATACATTTAGTGCCGTACACATGGTTCTCTTTTATTTGATCCTACTGCTCCGTCGATATGATAGGAGATCGTATCTTCCTTATCCTGCCACGGACATATTTGCGTTTATAGGTAAGTTCGAGTCAAGTGACAGAAAGGTCCTTCCTACTTTCTCTGCTAGGTGGCGCATTAGTCTTTCTCTTGTTACGAACCGAACTCATAGGTGGGTTTTGACTCTTGTGATAGGCTAGTTCCTGTAGTTCTAATTAGTGGGATAAACCGGGAGAATTCAAATTATAAATAAAGAGAATAGTGACTCAATTCTAGAATGTAATATATTTAAAAGCAACCAATAAAAGTTCAAACAAGGATACAAGTTAAAATAGAGATCTGATTCTTCCGACGAAGTGAAGAAATCAGAGGTCCCAAACAGAATGCCCGTTTTCCAGAAAAGCGCTCTTCCAACCCAAGTTGGATCTGTGCACGCATGCCCTGGGTCTTTGGTCTCCCTTCCAACATCCCTCCATTCGCGCGAGAACATGCTATGACGTCACAAACATCCCCTGTGCGAGATATGGAGCCAATCGCCTCGCGTTAAGCCTAAACACATGGCCGGTTTTTCGTTACACGACGTAATTTCCAAGCTCGAACTCGACCCTCGGTTAAAGTGCAGAGATAAAAACAGTCAATTGGACATTGGGCGTACTTTTGATTTTACGACTTTTCCTTGATAAGTCGCAGGAAATACGGTACGTTTCTTAATTTATGGGAGGCTCTAGTCTAGACTCAAGATGTAGCAATATTTCCCATGAAAGTAATGAATTTCGACGTGCCCTTTTCTGGTTATAAAGTTTCGTTCTGGAAAGTGAATATAAAGCGGAATTCGTGCATTTTTGCAACTTAAAATTGAAGGTTATTTTTTTTACCGTAATATGCCTGAAGTGGCAGTAAGTACATAACTAGATTATCGTTCCTGTTTCTTCTTACTTCGATCAGAGATCGCTCAAATGTTATATTTTAGTATTTAAACAATAAAAAGTCTTCGATGCGTTGATTTTATTAATCTTTAGTCATTGAACTATCCCGCGCCAGCAGGTGCTGCGCTCATTGCGTATAGAAACGAGCGAGATCCAGTCGCTCGTAACACTCTCCCACTCTCATCGACATACAGTACTGGACCGCTCGCTACGGCTTTCGGAAGTGGTCCAAGAAATATAAAGAGATGACAAATCGAGAAAGTGGACCTGTCCTTTTCTAAGGATGGGCATTGGTGATTAGTCAATTGATCTTTTTCTAATGAAAGCAGATGGAAGATGAGTAGAACCAATCACCATTCTTAGAAAAGGACAAGTCCACTTTCTATATTTGTTCTCCCTTTCTATTCCCTGGCGCTATTCCGACAGCCGCAGCCAGCGGTCCAGTACCTTAGGTTGATGCTTGCTCATTAAAGTCTAGCGCCGTAATATGTAAAGTGGCTGCCCCATGAATGCAGGGCTTTATATTTAATATTACAAGAAAGAATGTGTACACTAGAAAATTAAATTTTCTAAAGATTAATTACATTTTCAACTAAAAAAATGCATTTTTAAATAAAATTATTAACATTCAACTAAGAAGTAGAATTTTTAACCTAAAACTATAAATTACATTGTTATGGCCCCATAGTTGAGAACCACTCTGAAGCAATTTGCCTGGAATAATTCCCCGTCTGTGTTTACAAAACATAAACCCAGGCTGGGAAAACCTTCTGGGTTAAATTGCTTTAGAGTGGCAATAAGACGACCTTGCTTTCTCTCCATTAGTCAATGGAAGGAAGAGAGTCGTAAAATCACACCTGGCGCATCTGCGACGGAAGGTTTCCCCGTCACGCGCCAGGCCAGTGAGCATGATTCACGCCGCGTCATCTCTCTCTCCTTTTCTCTCTCTTCCTTCTCGTTGGGAAAGCGACCAGCGGTCGCCAACCCAACGTGACCAATACGTAAAGTAAAAATTCCCAATTAAATTAAAATACTAATTGTAATTCTTGCATGTTTTAAAATTTTCCTTTATTTTAAATACCGAGGTTAGAAAGCACAGACTATATTTTTGTTTTTCATTAGGATATTTCGTTTTAAAATTTTATAGTTTAATTTAATTACGGTTAATTGTATAAGAATCGTTTTATAAGTTGTTTTACTTTAGGTTTTTCCTACCAATGTATTTTTCCTTTGCGATATCGTGTTTCTTTTAATTTTAAGTTTAATGCATGCGATATCTCGAGTTCGTTTTAATTTTAAGTTACCAGCATTTTATCCAATATGACATTGTCATATTTTGCCGCAGACGAAACTCGCGCGACTTCGCCCGACGCGCTATATTGTCGGTGTACAGTTCGGGTGCGCGCTCACCATGGCGAGTGGAAGGGATGGACCGGGCAGCCGACGCGCCCCTCCATCAGCGAAGCGAGTGGCCGAGAGGACCGCGCCAATCGCCGGCCGGCCCGCCTCTCGGCCATCGGACATAAAAGCGGGTGCGTGCAAGCAAAGGCACGCACTTCCATTCGGGCTTCCAGCTGGGTAACCTAAGTCCCCTGGTCGCTTTCGGCTAACTTTTGTAAGCCACTTTTTGAGAATAAAGTGCTTTCGAGTCTAAACAAAATTCCAGCTTATTATCCTTTCTCTCTCGAGAAAAAATCCTACTCTCGCACTCCTCTCTCCTTCCCTCTCCTTTCCTCTCTCCACTCACTCTGTCTCTCTCCCTTTTCTCTAGGGTTCCCCCTTTTTTATAAAGGTCTGTTCCTTTAAAATACTATTTTTTAATAGCTTGGAATTATTACTGTTATATAATAATTTTTTAGACGGAATAAAAAATTAAAAATTTGAAAATATACTTTTCACTTTGATCAATTAAACAATGTATGGCTATAAAGTTGTTCTTTTTATAATCCAAAATAACAAAGAGTCGATGGAAAATTGGAAATAGATTTTGTAATCGCTACTAAACATCATTAATTTAATTTACAGAAAATTGCTTTAAACCTGCTCCAACAAATTCTCATTTATGGGTTTGTGCATGCAAGCTGTCAATGTCTTTCGCGGATAAGAAACTATATTTTGGTAAGTAAATACATGCAGCTTGTCTAGGGGAGTTACTACAAACTGCAATAAAAATTTAAGATAGCTGTAATTTTTCATAGAAAAAAATAGGTTTGATCATTACTATCATTTTTTTATTCTCTCGTATTATTTCTACAACTTTTGTGCATATTTAATCCTCTATTATTTAATATTTAATTTAAAAAATTGTTTTACAGATAAATGCGTAGTATATGGAAATAAGCCGAATACCTTCGACTGTAAAAAACCAGTCAGTTAATCTGTATTCCACACACGACAAAGATAATAATTAACTGAATGGCTTTGGACAGAAAAAAATAAAAATAAAATGTTAAAAAAAGATGTGTTTGCTTATCTGCTAAAATAAAAGTCTGATTTAAAATGTAATTTTAAATCTAGAATATTTGTAATATTTGTAAGATATTTGTAATATAATATTTTAATATTTGTATAACGCTAGAATATTTGCTTCTTTAAAAAAAACTAATATTCCAAAAACAATAATAAATGTTATATTTTTGTGAATTTCTATGGCATTTGTTCTGCTTTGTCTATTTTTATGAACTTCAAAATCTATTTTAGTCAAAACTCATAACTGTCTTAGTTTGTTTAAAATTAATTACAAAAGTTTGAAATCCATGTCTGTGGCAAACTTCGGCGTCCTGATTATTTAGCTAATCGAATCATAAATTCCCGAGTTTTTTCTCTGTAAAATTGAATTACCCGATGATTTACTACTGAATTCGAATTTATATATTAATTTTCTAATTGAACGATACCTTTTCGATTTCTTGGCTTCTTGAAATAAAATACTAGATTTTATTGCTGTTTGAATTTAACGTTCAAGATTATTCTTCTCCTCCAACAGAAGATTCTTGATTTTTTTCTCCTCGAAATGAAAATATAGTTTTTTTTAGTACCCGAATTTGAAGTTCTATGTGGATAAGTCTGTTACATGAATAATAAATTCCTAATTTTGTTTACTAAAAATTGAAAGACTGGATTTTTCTTGCTCCTAAAACTTGAATTTATTAATTAATCTGCTACAGATTATCACAATCTTTTTATTTACAAGTACATGACATTATTATTAATTTTGGATCCCTACAAATCTAAATGATTTAATGAAACAGAAGAAATAGAATTTTTGATCAAATTTCATCAAAAATTTCAAAGAAACCCGTGAAGAAATTTCCCCGGTTGGCTCTAATACAATAAGGTTTCTGGTCGGATCCCGGCCGGGCTACCCCTGGCTGGGTTTCATGGACAGGAACCGGGCGGGAGCCCGTCGGGCTACATTTTTCTCGAATCACGTAGTCTGGGGCCGGCCGGCTACTGGCCGGGCCAACCCTGGTTATATCCCATGGTCAGAAGCCGGCTGGGCACTGGTCAGGTTAATGTTTTTGAAGAAATTACACATTTTTTAAGAGCCGTGATATTATCAAAGACGTAATTATGGATGCTAGATGAATTATTATTTGAAAATTATAATTGAAAGATTTATTAGATTAGTGAAACAAGAATGAGCTTTTTTAAATTCTTTTAATAAAAGCATTACATTTTTTCGAATAATTTAACATTTCAAATTAAACTGTTATCGATTCTGCTATGTGGAACAACAGAAATGATACAATTTTTATAAACTTCTCTATATTCATACAATGTTTAGCCTGTACAATTTCAAATTTACCACCATATATAGCGCCTACTGCGTCCGTCGTCTGCACAGACACTCTGTAATTTTCAGTTTCGCACCTGAAACGAGAATGCTCCCTGCACTCACGTCGCGTCGTCTCTTCGAAGTTCGCAAATAAAATCAAGAACCATGGTTAAAATCAACCTTATTTCAGTAATTCGTTTGAATCCCCCACCTAGTGCGCGAATAATGATTATTTTAAATTAAAATGTAGTCTTGTGTATACAGTTTTTACTTTCTTCCTTCCTAACCTTATATCACCACGTGGCTTCCAAATTGCTATGAGATTCTATCATCAGGGAATAAAATTCTACTCCAATTTTCTTGCCAGAATTGGTTCACTTAATTTGACTTTTAAAGTTCACCGTAATCTTTACGATTTACTTTAAAAGACAAAACAAGTTACAAATTTCTCACCTGAAGCAACATTTCTTAACCGCTTTTTGGCCGATTAGCCGACCGGATCCCGGCCGGTATTGAAACCGGGATCCGACCAGTTTATCGTGACGTTTTCAGCCGGATCCCGGCCCGATTCCCCGACCAGCGCCCGGCTTAAAGCGGCGCTATCCGGCTTGGACCCGACCGGATCCCTGATTGGATACCTACACGGGAAGAGGCGAATCCCATTTCAACAAGAAAATTCTCATCATTTGACATGGACTCCGTCGAGCGAATAAAAAAGTATTGCGTAACTGCAAAATATATTGTTTATCATCACTTCATTAGTCAATACATTGATTCAGCTTTGTTTCTTATTTTATGAATTTTAAATTATTGATATATTTTTTTACGTAAAATAATCGAGTAAAATCGAGATAATCGCAAAAACATTGTCAAAAAATTAATATTGTATCTTCGCTTTTATCTTTACTTCCTTGTACTCTCTTGTACCTCAAAACACAGCAACTGAACCTAAAGTACAAAACAAAAAATGGTAATTATTTTGTAAGAATTTTGAATTGAAGGTTGGTAGTACATAATTAGTTAACCACCATTTTTAACGACAACGGAATCATTGCATTATTTTTTTGTTTAAATTATTACCACTTGTTGCAGAAAAAAGTAAAAATACATTCCTTTTTCGCATTTTTGACAAAAAAATATCTACCCTACTGTGATACTATGATAATTCATAAATATAAGATTTTTGGAGAACTCTAAAAGTCAGCGTATTTTACGAATTATGTCAAAACATTTAAAATTAAGCAATTCGAAATTCGATTTAAAATAATTTAAAATTCAAATTCTTCAATTGAGAGCGTTAATAAAAAAAACACAGACGGAAACTTCTCATTGTATCTTATGGCTAGGATTTAAAAATAAATTGTTATTGATAAGACAACAAGCAAAAAGTAGTTCAAGTGCATAACATTAGTGTTACTAAAAACTGGCGTCCTAAAAGAACTAGGAGATCTTATCTTGTGTATTGCGTAGACTAGCATGATTTTTGAAATTGTTTTATACATATTTATAGGTGTCACAGAAAAAAAAGACTTTTTTTAAAGAGTAAAGTCAAGATAAAGGTAGATCAATCGAGCGTGATCTAAAATTATTCTTTTTTATACGGTATACCCTAATTTGCACACTCAGAAAAATATGTTTATTTCAAAATAGATTCTTATTTTCATTAAAAGAAAAAGGTTGATGAGATAAAGAAAAAACATTTCTTTGGACGAGCAGCATAGGTTTCAATTAAAACAACTTCTTTTTTTTATAACTTTTTTGGCTATGAGCCAATCAATATATTTCAATTGATGACAGAAATTTTCCTTGACCCACAGAGTTATTGAATATTTATTATTGAAAATTTGGAAAAAAGATTTTCTGAAAAACTCACCTAATAAAATTTCAAGGTTGGGAAATTTTTTGATATCTTTCTTTTTCTTTGTCATAAAAATACTAAAGTTTGATTTCAAATAAAATGAAATATGCTGCATAATGGAAAAAAGTGAACGAAATTTTCCCTCCATAATTTAATATATTTTTCCTTATTTTGCATTGATATTGAAACATATTTATTTTCATTGTCTTATTCTTTTAATGAAAAAAAATTCGGATGCTTGAAAAAAAAGGAAACTAATTTTGTTACTTAATATTTTATTGCACCTTGTTTCTTTATAGCAAAATCATAATTTCTTTATCTTGAAGTTTATTTTTTGCGATCTAGACAAAAACTACGCGTAAATAAATAAAATGAAAAATGCTTGATACTTACTTTGTTCCTATCTTGTGTTGCGTTTTCAAGAATTTAATGTTTATTGTTAATGTTAATATTTACGATTGAAAAAAGTACGTGTCCTATGGAACGTGGATATTAATAAATTTGTAGTTTTTTTCTAAATGAATTATGTCCATTTAATTTTTCTTCTAGCTTGCGTCATGTCCAACAATGTAATCTTTTATTGTTGATATTTTTATTATGATAAAAGTGAAAACAATGCAAACCCGTGTGGAAAAAATTGAGAGGGCCTCCGCAGAGTCCCGCATAGGTTGCCCTCAAGCCTTGTGAAGTCCATTAGGGCAGTTCAGTAGAGGCCCCTAATGGCAACGACATAGGGGTTCAACAGGGGCTTCCCTCATGGAGCCCTCATAGTTGCCATTATAAAGCCCTCTTGGTTTTTTTTGCCAGAGACGGCACCTGTACTAGTATATCTCTGGAGTGATAATACTGATAATACTATTTTGTACTGAACTGCCAGTGTTGTCCCAGTACAAGATAACGCTGCTGACGCAGTAATGCGTCATAGGAAATTCATAAAGGGCGCAGTACTGCGTCAGTGCTAACTAGTACCATAACGCTGCACTCTAACGATATGACAAAAAAGTTATATGAAAATAGTATATTATTCTCCTAAGAAGAGAAGAGGAACATTTTCGACGAGTGTATGTTTTCAGTACGAGTTGTAGGCGAGCGCGTAGCATACGATATTCTTTTATGACAAATGCATGATTTTAAACATTTCTCGAAATAGAGTTATGATTTCAGCCCATATTAGATTTCTCATAAAGGGATGCATGATTAACAATAATTTTTATGGTAATTTATGGTAACTTACCATTAATTGCCCAAAATTCAATTGCAATTTACTGTATTTTTCACGGTAACTTTACATAAACTACTTTAAAATTGCATTATCTGTAACCAAAATTTTCTTAAGGCTTTTACGGTGAGTGGATTGATGATCGTAAGATTTGAGATATCAATATTTCTGTTCAGAGTAAATATTGAAATTAATAAGACTATAAATTTAATGGAATGAATAATATTTTATGACTGAAAGGTGAACGAGAGTTGTTTCTTCTTTTTAACTGCTCAGGATATTTTTCAGTAGTGTTTAAATTATCATCTTCTTGATTCAAAATACATAACGATATTTGCAGTTCGTAATATCCTGTATATCATATTTTAGAATCCTGGATTATTGATTTTAATATCTTGGATTATAGATTCAATTATCTGAGATTTTAGGCTCTGATATGTTTAGATTATAAATTAAAAAATCTCTTGTTTCAATTTATAATCCAAGATTTTATCAGCTATTATCTTTTCTTTAATATCTGTATATTTTGTTTGGTATAATTTGGATCGCTGCCCCACAGGTAATAGTCCAAGATTATACCTGATAACATATTTTTTATTACCGGGTATAATCCAGTTTTCTCAGTGTTGTATGCCCAATATTAATTGTTTTCTCATGTGCTGCGCAAATTGTATCAAATATATTTTTTATTATTAAACTTCTATTTCCAAAATAATGCTTTTAAGAAAAATCAGATATCTTTTCTTAAACTCTTCTCTAATTCAATTTGTCCAAAAAATATGCTCAGACTTATATATTTTCACTTTGATTTTTATGAAATACACATGATTTTTGACACACATAATTTTCCTTACAGGGACTTTTTGTGCCCACCGAAATACATCAAAATCTTTTTAAAAATTAATCATATCTCGATGCGCGCGATTTTCACAGCTGCTGGTGCTGGAGTGGACATTATCGTGGAAATTTTAGCCTTAAACTGAATATAACTTTTTCCTGCACTGCGCATAGAAAAGTGTGCTTCAAGTATTCTTAGAGTAAAGTAGAATGATGGAGTGCACATTTTAATGCCAAATTCAGAATTTCCGATATTTTAATGTGCGCTACTTCGATAATATTAGAAGCACATCTTTTTCCTTTATATGGTGTCTTCTGGCCACCAAAATCTAAAAAAAAAAATTGGAAGATTTTTGATCTGGGTAGCTGCGCGCACTTTCCACAACTACAGACCTTGGGCCGGAAATTTTAATTCTGAAACCAGTGACAAGAATTTGAGATTTTCTTGCTGAGTTCTGAATCGAAGCACAATGTCAAATCCACGAAATTTCACTAGCCTATACTGCACTGAACTAGCTTGATTTTTCTCAGAATTTTCAAACATTGCGCGGAAACGTTATGAGCATGCAAAGCACTTAATTTGTAGCTGGTGACAAATATTGCACAGGTATATTTTTAGGATTTTATTCAACTATTATACTTACAGTTAAGAAAAGTTAATATTACAATTGAACCGCTGGCGACCAAAAGGGGGCACGACCGGATTCAGCCTGAGAAGTACTGTCCTGAGTGTCAATTTTCAAAATCTTTCTAATTTCAATTGCTAATTTAGCCAATTTTCATCATTTGTCGATTTTCCCTGCGAAGTACGTGTTTGAGTCTTCTGAAACTATCTGAGAAAGAAAAACGAGAATATTGTAATCAGCAAAAAAAGTTATTAATTTTTTTTTGAGGCAATGCAAAAATCATGAATTTTAACCTTCAAGCGCCTCGTTTAACGAACGAATTTTAAGCTACGGAAAGCTTTCAGTGAGAAAGTTGTTCATTAAGGTTCAAAGAAGTTTTCTGGAAAGTTTTAGGTAAATTGGATTAATAGTTCAAAAATTATGAATGTTTTAAAATCCAAGCGGTAATCTTGACGCTGCCCAAAAACGTGCCTAGCCGGCTACGTACGCGCTGCAGCGAACGACGTGAAGGTCAAGTCAATCTTACCAAAACAAATGCACAACAGTAACTCCAGATATTATCATTAAAATAATTTATTTAGTAAACATTTAACATATGATATCATGCATATTATTGAACAAGAATAAATTAATCAAATAATATTTTATTAGAAACTACTTTTAGTCATTTTCGTCACTCTCTTCAGCTTCTTCGGCATCTGGATTCTGAGTTTGTACTTTTAAAAAATATGATTCGAAAAATTCTTTTCCTTTAGCGCTTGAATACTGGAAGAGATTTTCTACATCCTTTATTTTGGCAGCTTTTAATCCAATTCGGGGCGGAGGACTTTTCCAAAGATTTTCTAGGTTAAGCGTAGGTTTAAATAAAAAAGTGGTTGGATTTTGTAACTCATAGTTGTAAAAAACATCCACTTTTCCATCAGGAAAAACATGTAAAACGAACGCTTTGCTGGTTTGGACATTTTTTGGCTTTCGCATTTTGTCTTTGAAACATTTTTCAAAATCCTGCAGAAGATCTTTACACTTCTCGACCATTGTGAATGAAGGTGAACGAGCATTGCGAATCATTTCTACATATTCAGCTTCAGTTTCAATTCGTTCTAATTTTTTCAGCTTTTGCGAATATGTGCCAAAATTCCTATCACACTGGCAATAGGAATGGCCTCGAACTGGAAACACATATTTAATCTCGCTTTGCAAATAAAACAATAAAACCAAAAAATGAAACACTGTGTAGTTTTTATTTTGTCCCGGACATAAGTCTGAAAATAATGTTATTCTGTTGAACTTGTCTTTAGCAATTTCTTTTATTACCGCGTATTTGATAAAACTGCAAACAGAGTTATCACCCTTCTTTACAATTCCCTCAAGAATAGGGAACATGTAACTCTGGTTCGTAGTATGTACATGTACGTTAAATAGAAAAAGCCATGCTAAATGTAGGTAAAACTGCGCGGACAAGGGTATTTTTGGTAGTGGCAAATTCTGTGCAAAATCAAATTCACAGCATAGACTATTATTTTCGGAGAGTATTTGCTTTTTTAACTTGAAATGAATTCCAGCATTGTTTTTGTGATTAAATACTTCTTCGTTTACCTCTCCATTTGTCTCGTTTTTGTAGCAAGTATTGCACACGTCAGTTCTAGCTAATTTAAAACTGAAGCCGACATTTCGGTTAAAATACTTAAAATAAATGGTTTGACTTATTGTCAATTTAGCCTCCGTTTTTTCTTTATAATATTTTCCGAATAATGTGTAAACTTCTACAAGATTTCATAAAGGATTATCAAAATATTTTAGGTTGGTAGAATTTCATTTGAATTGTGAACTGTGATGTGGAATTGATTCGCAATGCTCTTCAATCGTTTTTTTAAATTTTCTGTTAATTTAAAATGCTGCTTATTTAAAATCTTTTTTTGAACATTTTCAACTCTTCTTTTGCCCAAAAATAGAAAAGCATAAAAAAATTTCTTACAAATCGGAACATTTTTTTCGTCAGTAGAAAATAAATATATCTAATGAATTAACCGTCCTAGTTTTTCACCTGCATTCGTTTGGATAGGATCCTTGCATTTCAAGAATCCTCTGAGAAACACATTTTGTTCATTATAGTTCCCGAGATTCCAAAAATTTTTATGTACTTTTTCTCGTTGAACATTTGAAATCTTTTGGTAACATTTTTCTCCACAGCAGGATTCAATAGGTTTGAAAGATCTCTCTGGGATTAGAATATCTTTAGCAATACCGTCTTTTTTAGTTTTAGACTTTGTAATGTATTCTTTTCCCTAAAGAAATAGCAAAGAATGCTACCAACTTCGTCATTAAAAATTTAAAATAACTAGTTTAGACTATCTACATATTATATATAGTTCAGTAAAAGAATTATTTAAAAAATAAAGAATACAAGAAGTCATAAAATATTAAATTTATGATTAAAATTTATTAAAAAATTGTATTGACGGTTTCCAATCGTACCTGATTTCTGGAACATTTTTTCTTATTTTTAATCCACGAATCTTCATTTCTAGTTCTTTTTCTACCTTGTTTCATTTCAATATCTTTTTCTTTTTAATTAATATTCTCAAAAATATCTCAAAAATCTCAATGATCTCAAAAAAAAATGCTTTTCCAACTATTATAAGAAACAATCACTTCGCTGATTCTATGCTTTATTTGTAGAATTTCATAGAAGATGACAAAAAAAGTTACTGTTGTGCATTTATTTTGGTAAGATTGACTTGACCTTCACGTCGTTCGCTGCAGCGCGTCGTAGCCGGCCAGGCACGTTTTTGGGCAGCGTCAAAATTACCGCTTGGATTTTAAAACATTCATAATTTTTGAACTATTAATCCAATTGATCTAAAAGTTTCCAGAAAACTTCTTTGAACCTTAATGAACAACTTTCTTGCTGAAATCTTTCCGTAGCGTAAAATTCGTTCGCTAAACGAGGCCCTTGAAGGTTAAAATTCATGATTTTTGCATTGCCTAAAAAAAAAAATTAATAACTTTTTTGTTTATTACAATATTCTCGTTTTTCTTTCTTAGATAGTTTCAGAAGACTTAAACACGTACTTTGTGTTGGGAAAATCGGTAAATGATGAACATTGGCTAAATTAGCGCGAGTTGAAGTGAAAAAAGATGGAGATAGATTCGAGACAGTTGTATGTATAGTTTAGAAAAATTGTAGAATGCATGAACGATATTTTTGAATCTATTTTTATGTGCTTATTTTTACCTGTAAGTAGTATACTTCTAAAAATAATTAATCAATTCTCTTTTTTAAGAAATAAAAAGATTCACTAATCTCTGAGCCGTTCTTAATTATTTCGAATTGGTAGATTTACTTGAATCTGTAAGAAAAAATATCAAGTTCATTTTTCTTATCATTCAAAGGAATATAATTAGAACGTACTAAGTAGGTTGGTTTATAATATTGGTTCAAAACATATTTTATATTATTAATTTATTTAACAGCAACAAATTGTCTGGTTTATGCGATTTTCTACAGGGCGACAAATGGAAAGGTTAGAAAACCAATTACTTATTATTTTTAGACAGGCGCTGGTTTATAGAAACAAATAACCATTAAATAGTAAAAGCTTTGATGTTTTATTAGGTTAAAAATTACATCATATAAAAATTTATGGATATTTTAGAAAACAATATTTTTAAAATTCCAAAAATTGTTCTGAGGTGAAACAGTTTTTAGTACATGTTTTCAAAATGTGCACAGTATGTAATGGCAAAGTAATAAAGATTTCTCTTAAAGAATACAATAGACGAACTTTAAAATTCCGTTAAATCAGTCAAGCATTTTTCTTTCATATTTCACTTTTAAATCTTAAAAAACCTTCGAGTTTTTCCATTTCACCATCATCTCGTTTTTTTATTAATTCTTGTGCTTTAAAAAAAAAATAATAATCAATTCTTTTTTAGAGCTTTTCTTTTATCATCTTGTATAATATCTTCTTTAGATTGAGTTTTAGTTTTTAAATTACTTGCTGGTTGTGAAAGTTCATGCGCCCAATTCCTATACTCTTGCCACTCGTTACTTCTATATTCTGCGAATTGCTTTTTAGCACATACCAGTATATCACCGATTATAGGAGAGATCTTCACGCTGCCAATAAACACTGTAAGAAAAAATAGTATTTAATATAATAATTAGAAGGTTAAAAAAGTAATTAATTTGGAAGAAGTAAGATGCACTAAATTGTAGATTTATTAATAACTAAGGCACCGAATTCTAAAAGAAAAATTAAAAATATTTGGGCATAAGAGTGGAAGGGGTAGAGCTATGTGGCCACGATTGTTTAAAAAAACTGAATTTCGAATTTTTTATCCATTCCAACAATGATGAGGAGCAGTATTGAAACCAGGA
>NC_046659.1:124559563-124604857 GCF_010883055.1 Belonocnema kinseyi | reverse complement strand
AAAATTTCGAAATGGAAATATTGAGCTAAAATATCTATATTCTTAGATAACACAGCTATATTTTCTTTTTTGAGTAAACACTATTTCATAAGGCCCCCATCGGGGGCCGATTCTGAGAAACTTTTTTCGGGGATTCAGTGGCCATTACAAGATCACAACAAAATTCTGAATTGTTTGCGGCAAGATTCTCTAATATTTATTTTATATTGACTTTTATTCCCAAAATTACCTTACCTCTTTGTTTATAAAACTTAGGACCCTCGGCTTTTGCAATTAGCTGGAAATATGTGCGGCCTTTAATAGAACGGTATAAGAGATCACCGTCCACAATGGCGACTGACTCATCATTAACTGCTCCATGAAAGAAAAATAGTTATTAATTATTGCAATAACAGTGAAACTTTTCAATAGCCCTCCCTTCTATAGCTCTTTCGAGAATTGACGTCGTGTTGAAAGTAGATTTACCAGGAGCTGCGTTGGGTGTGCGGATCTGGGGTTGCCCTCTGGTGAGCACTCAGATGTGAACAAAGAAAATCGGAGAGGGCTAAAATTATTTAGTACCCAACCACCGTTAGTCCCAAAATCGGCACTATAGAAGAGTTTCACTGTATTAATGGACCCCTTTAAGTATGCTCTTTTTAATGTACGAATCTGTGAGGTGACTAATAGTTAAATGGTGACACAGCAACGTGAATCAAGCCACATTTGGCCAATTTCCTGGCGAGACAATAAAAATTCTGTTAAATTTCATTTTTAATCTGATCAAGAACAGAAAACTTAAGTTCTGGATTACCAGCTGCTGGATCAGGGCCAAAATATTTTCATTAAAAAACACAAACCATGTCCGAGTAAATCTACACGATAGTGCTTTTATTTTGAGGCTGGGACACATTTTAACTTTTTTTGAGCAACGCTAATTAAAAATTAATTTTTGAGTTGAAAGAACAAGTCAATATTTAATTTCTAGTTTCGTAGTTTCTAAAAAAATGACTAACAGTTCGATTAAAACAAATACCAGGTACATCTAGGAAAATCGAGGTAGAAGCTCTTGATAAAATTAGCATTTTGGCATTTTTTAGGAAGGAACGTAGGGCGCCAGCCTTTCCTTCTAGAAACTTTCAATAGGTTTCAAATACTAGATTATGAATTTAAATTTAACTCAATTAAATGTCTTTACAACATCTGGTTCTCGAACTGCTTTTTTTAATGTTAATAAATGCGGTTTTCCTCACATTTTTCATAAACATCATAAAATAGAAAAACTTTTGTTTCGAAATCGTATTTTGTACAAAAGATCGACTAAAAAAAATAATTTTTGTACCGGGTGAGCCTCGCCTGATTTGCCCCAGAAATTTAAACATAGTCATTTTCTAGACTCTATATTTCCGAATTTTGGGATTTTTTCTGATTTGAATTCATTTTTTATCCCAATTTAATCATTCTAGCGCCAAATTAAAGGTTTTTATCCAAAGTGTACTTTTATTGAATATTTTGAAATTAGCGCAAAGCAACAGAAAATCGGCAGTCTATGAACATTTTAAATACAAAACTACACTTTGAAAGTTCTGTTTAATTAATAAATAATTACAAATGTCCCCAAGCTCTGTTTTGATGAATGTGAAAAGAGTTGAAAGTGCGACCGCAGAAGGATGTGACCAGTCACACAATCCCCTGGGTGAGGTGATACTCCTCTAAAATAACAGAAATTCAAATGAGGAACCAAATTTAAAATCTTATTTTACGTCCAATAATAAAATTTAGTGTGACGACTTATTGAAGATAAAACCGAGAATCGAACGAACAAATTGGGCAAATAAATCACGATGCTCTCTTCCTGATACCCGAAAATCAAATGAGGTTCAATAAGAAAACCTATCACAAATATACCGGAAAAATCCGGTGGATGTCCAAAGGCAACCCGTCTTTTTACATTTTTCTTTCCTTTTTTTTTATTTTTGACCAAAAAATAAATGTTTTTCTTTTATAAAAAAAAAGATTCGGATCATTTTTTATAACAAATGATATCTACTAAAAAATTGATCAGAGGGAGATTTAGAGAATATTTGGTATGGGTGGGGGGCCACATATCACATTCTCCCCACCACTTGAGAAGCTGAGAAGAAAAAATGGAATCTGGACCTTTGGTGACGTAGTGCTGACGCACTATGGTTTGGGGAGCATCGATAGGCGAGGTAGGTTCTTTAATGTGTCCCATGTAACGGAAATTAGTAATGCAACTATATAGACTTGATGGATTGAGCGTGGAATCTGTAAAAAAAATTAGCTACCTTCAGTTCTGCACAGACAAATTGATAACGAATAGTTACATTTTTTATTTAGTGGCCATTATTTCAAGCCATTTGTGTCTAAAATATATCAAAGGTTAAAAATAATGCACTATTGTACCATGAAAAAACCTTACATTGTTTCCATTTCACCATCATCTAGTTTTTTTGTTCATTCTTGTACATTTTTCCAAATAATTATTCATTTTTTCTCAGACCATCTGATTTTCCATTTTGAATGATATTTGTTTGAGACTGCATTTTATTTTTCAAATTACCTGCTGGCTGTGGAATTGCATGTGCCCAATTCCTATACGCTTGCCACTTGTTACTTCTATATTCTGCGAATTGTTTTTTATCTCGTACCAATACATCACCGTTTATAGGAAAGATCTCTATGCTGCCAATAAACTCTGCAAGAAAACATGTAGTAATATAATAATTAAAAGGTTTAAAAAGTATTTAATTTGGAATTAGTAAGATGCACTAAATTATAGATCTATTGATAACTGAGGCACTGGATTCAAAAAGAAAAAATATAATTATTTCGTGACGATAGTGGGAGAGGAAGAATAAGAGCAATGTGACCATAATCGTTTAAGAAATCGAATGTTGACTTTTTTTTCTAAATTCCATCAATGATAAGAACCGGTATGTAGGGACTAAAAGTTTCTCCTAGTTCGGTAGCTGTGCTAGCTGACTGGATTTCGTCTTCTAAAAAAATATAACTAAGGAAGAAACAACCAACTGTTTTAGCTAAATTTTTCTATCTAAAAATTTCTAGATGGAAATATTGAGCTAAAATATCTAGATTCTTAGGTAGCACAGCTATATTCTCTTTATCGAGTGAACACTATTTCATAAGGCTTTCCCAAGGGGCCGATTCGAAGAAACTTTTTGGGGGGTTTGGGCGGGTATTACAAGGTCACAGCAAAATTTTGAATCGTTTGCGGCAAGATACTCTAATATTTATTTTAGATTGCCTTTTATTTATTATATTACTTTACCTCTTTTTTTATAAAATTTCTGACCCCTCGATTTTGCAATTAGCTGAAAATATGTGAGGCCTTTAGCAGCACGGTATAATAGATCACCGTCCCCAATTATGATTGACTCGCCGTCAGCTGCTTCGAAGTAAAAAATATTTATTAATTATTTCAATTCTTAATAAACTTCTTTAAGGAAGTTCCCTCGGTACGTGAAAAGTCAGTTTAGAGAACGCTTCGACCTGTAATTGATTGATGTAGTTACAGTCGTAAGTCTGGCAACGTCCAACTTCTAGCCTGCCTTCCACGAAGTTATAATAAGGAGACGATCTCCGTAAACATGTTCTGACTTTGGTAACTGTACATTTACTGCCAGATTTGGCGCTTAAATAAAATGCTCACAACGAGGGGGGCATGCGCACTGTGACTAGCTATCTTCTTTTCTCCCCCGAGGTGTGTGCGAGTGAGTGCCAGTGCTTGACAACCACAACAATGGCAGAAATTAAGGTTATATTAATTTTCTTAAAAAGTTTTTGCAAAGTCAATTAAAGTTAATAAATTGAAATTTAAAAAATAATAATCTACTCCAAAAGTTCGTGATTTGTATCAAAGTGTCAAACATGACGATTTGTCGTGTCAATTTTTTTTTAATTTTGTAAAATAATTAAATTTGTTGCCAAATATTATACTGTCACATTATTCAATATGCAAGTAAATAAGCACGTACATTCGAAAACTCGATTGACTATATTTACGGGAACATAACCACAGTTTTTAGTTGTCATTGAACACGACACTTACTCGTCCACTTCTCGGCGGAAAAAAGGAGATAGAACATCACAGTGCGCATGTCGACTTCTCTGTGAGCATTGGCTTTAAAGTCTAAGTCTTGCAGTAAATGTACAGTTACCTCAGTCAAGACTCGAGACGCTTCATACAACATGATCGGTTTCCTTATTATTACTTCGTGCTTCCTTTTCAGTTCTCCGGCCCCGTGTGTAGCAGACTAGCCGACTAGCAGTCGCAATGTCACAGGCTGCTTGCGATACGCTTTGTATTATAACCTACAAAGTACCTCTTTTATAAAGTTCTAGATTGTAAATATGAATGATATTGACATATATCATAAACATATATGAAATATGATCAATGTTCTAGAAAGGGAAGAGAGTTACGAAGAATGTTTATAAGCAAAGGTGCAAGCAAGTAGAAGTCGGAGAAAACTTGAAAATAATACGAAAATATAACCTCGAAGAGTTTTTAGCACCACCTTCACAATTTATTATATAAGGCCGCAGATTTAGTCATCCTGATATGTTACCATCAGGGTTGAATATTCCAGAGTATCGTTGAAACTCATATAAAACACAAGAAATCGAAGATGGGTTAGCTGCTAAAAAATGGCTCGTGAAAATTATTTGAAGGCAGTTGCTAAGAAAAGACAATTAACTATTGAAAATGTAGACAAAGTATAAAGAAGTTCTGTGAGTTTATTAATGATAAATTTTCATTGCGTTATTTAGAAAGAGGTCATTCAAATCTGACTTTTAATCAGATGATTGTAAATAGTTGCATAAATGATGTTTAATATTTTATCATTGATTAATAAAAAATAACTCGTGTATACGAGGTGTGACTATTAAATAACGGAACTGCTGTTATAACGTTTTTTATTCGTCACCAACTACAGTCGAATTTTTTTCACCTTTAATGTACACCCTTGGCAATATCTACACCAATCCATACGAATCTTTTATTGGTTGAAGCAGTGCTGAAAATCCACTTCTGTCAGCTGGGTCAAAATCTCCACCACTTTTGATTTAGCTGCTACCACGCTTTCAAATCCTGTCCCCTTCAGCGCCGACTTGACTTTGGGAAATAAAAAAAATCACAGGGGCAAGCTCGGGTGAGGAGGATGCATGGTCCAACATAGTGATGCCATATTTTGCGAAAAACGCCTTTACGGACAAAGAAGAATAGGCTGGGGCATTGTCTTGGTGAAGCTGTTATGATTTGGTCTTCCAGAAATCGGGTCTTCGTTTTCTCACATGCTCTCGAAGGACAGTAAGAACCTCGGTATAACAATGCGGATTAATGGTTTCCCTCATAGGGACCCAGTGAACGTAAACAATGCCTCGAATATTAAAAAAAGACAATCGTCATTACTTTGAATTTGGATTTGCTCATCTTGGCTTTTTTCGTCCTTGGGGAGTTTGGGCTCTTCCAGTGCATGGATTGGCGTTTTGTTTCGGGGTCGTAGGTAAAAAACGACGTTTCGTCACAAGTGCTCACTGTCTCCAAGAAGTCTGGTTCGATGTCGATGTTGTTGAAGATGTCAGCGCAAATGTTCATTCGTGATTCCTTTTACTCGTGAGTGAGAAGTTTCGGCACAATTTTTGCGCAAACTGTCCGCATGTTAAAGGAATCATGCAAAATCTGGCGAGCACATTCCTTGTCGATTCCTGTGATTTCGGCAACTGCTCGAATGCTTAGACGACGATTTTGTTTTGATCAGTTCTTGACGTTGTAAGCCGTCCGGGCGAGGATCATCTTCGGTCGTTTCACGTCCCTCTTTGAACCGCTTGAACCACTCAAAAACTTATGTGCGGGATAAGCATTTATTCCCGTGCACTTCTTTCAACATTGCATAAGCTTCGGTAAACGATTTTCCAAGTTTATCAGGAAACTTGAGATTCACCCGTTGCTCCTTCTGAACACTCAACATTTTTCCGGCGCGTCACTGGCGGGTAGACTGATTGATACGACTGCTACAGTCAAACTAAGCGACTTGCTGGCTTGTCCAGTGAGGTTAGAGTGGGGGAAGTATCACATGACAAAATTAGACCAAAACTTTTCATCGCATGAGTGCAACACATTGGTAGCAGGATAAGTTCGGTTATTTAATAGCCACACCTCGTATATTGTCATTAATTTATTCATTTAAAGATTAATTGTACATCATTATTTTAATAAATGTAGAGAAGATTTTTTAATTGGCAAAAAATAAATACTATCGATTCTAATGCTAACTAGAAAATCTTCTTTATTGTTATAATACTTGAGTCAATTGAAGAACGATATCTTTAAAAAAAAAGATAAGCAAAGATATCATCTATCTTTTTCATAGTACTTACTTTTTATTATCATAAAAGTATATTTATATTTTGTGCTTCTATTATACAATTTTATTCTCTTTTATGAGCCTTTACATCTTAGTAGTGCAGATTCCGCTATGCGTCATTCTCTAAATAATGAGACTGCCAAACAGGCTGATGATAACCATACTAGCAAGGGTATTGTAAGCGCATTTTATAAATTACAACAAAAATTCAAAGAACTTACAGCTGACGCTATAAAATACCTTCAAAAATGTTTTATTTATTATATTTCGCAAAATATCGGTGATTGCGAAGGTATGGCTACTGATATACGAAACATAACAAGTCATAGTTTTAGTAATCGTGGAAATTTCGGTTCATAGTGCCAGTACAACAAAAATCCAGATACATAACGACATAAAGTAATAGGTGAAGGTCTCACTGATTCAAATCTGTTTGATGCGCTTGAAGAACTTTTTAATAATTTAGCAGATAAGGCTGAACAGTTTTCTGCAGGTGCGTCAAGCAACCCGAATAAAAGCACGAATGCTTCAATTACAAGTGAGGCCACAAAATCAAGAATGTATGGCACATCTTCATCTGCACTGACTAGGGCAGCACTTGCAGTATTCTAAAGAAATGATGGCGAAAAATATGTTTGTAGCTTGAATGCCAAATCTTGGCAAATATACCAACAACTATGGCAAAGTACTGAATTAAAGAAGCGAAATTGATTTTTAAAAATAGAGCTTAGGAAAAAAAATGAACTCTCTAAAGGATCTTGTTCCTAAGGTAAAAGTATCGACAACCAGTAATTTAATGATTGTGAATTATATTTTGTTAAAGCTCCTTCGGCTTTAACGAACACATTCTCATCACGTATCTCGTGCTTCACACTCGAGTTTATCCCTAAAATTTGATACCATTCCCATAAATGTATTTTATTTTAATTCAAAACTTGTATTTTTATTAAAGCAGACGAAATTTCATTGACCCGTTTAAAGAATTTGAAAATATTTTTTGCCATTCATTTTGAATTCACCCTAAATTATTATTAGTTTATTCTAAATTTGATTAAATTCTTCTAAATTTACTTAATTCTATTCATTCGATAAAGTTTTGATTTCATTTATCTTGAAGTCTTTGAAACTCACCCTAAATTTGAAGGCATTTGATCAAATTCTTTTGAAGTTTCTTTAATTTTTCCCTAATTAATGTCAAACTCATTTTGATATTGTCTTCAAACTATTGAGCTTCTACGTTTTTAATTTTTTAAGGGGTGGTTGCGTATCAAATTCCATGATTCAAAAAGTGCGCTTCAAATACTTTGAATAATAATTTTTGTTTATTTTTTATGTTTTGAATTTGAAAATATAAATGAAAAAAAGCATTTTTGGAGACTAAAAAGAAACTGGTAACTTTTGGTATGCTAAAAGTTTTAAAAAAACGGCCTGTTGCGTGAAAAAAAGTAGGTGAATGGAATTTTGTAGCTATGTTTTGGAACATACGCCCTTATGCATATTTTAATTTGTCATGTGCCGTTTCTGCAAACAGCCAATTTCATTATTATTAGCTTTATTATTATTATTCATTATTATTAGCTTGTGTTATGTGTCGAAAAATTTAAGTTTTGTATTTTCACTATTTTTTTTTTAGTAATGAAACAAACGCTACGTGTCCTTTAAAATTTGTTGAGTGCAGAGTGTTTGTCTCATAATTTTTTTCCTACCTTGCATAGTTTGACAACAAAATACAATTTTTTTATTACTTTTTGTTTGATTAAAATTTGAATTATCAATTTTTTGAAAAAAATTCCAAAAGTTGATATGATTATCTTGTAGGGCTTTCAAAAATTAACGTTTTACTTTTCAAGTACTAGGAACAAGTGCACAGAGAATTTTTGAATCATGCAAAAATGTCATCTCAAAAACTTTCAAAATACGCTCACTTTTAGAATTTTTATCCAAAATGGCTGATCAAGGAATTTGGCATTTAGCTTAGGAAACTAAAAGAGTGTATCAAAGGTCAATCTAATAGATTATTTTGTTCAAAAGTTATCGTGCTCCTAGACAGACAGACATGAAAACAGACAGACACATTCGTAAAAACCTGTTTTTCAGATTCTAGGGTTCTTAAAACGTGAATTTTTGACAAAAACTCGGAGGGGGGGTCAAATTTTACACAAATCTAATACCTTCTCTGATGAGAATGTATTAACATGAAAAAAAAAAACAAATTTTTAATTAGATTTTTGGAAGCCCCACACACGAGACGAAAGAGTAAATTTAATGACAAAAGTTGTGACTAGAATGTGCCTACGAAACGGGCAGATTTTTTTACTGTTAATCATGTTTTTTATGATTAGAGCCAAAACTATACATCCTATCAAAAAGTGGTTAACAACAAATTTGGAGATTTTTTCAAATGCACAATTGCTGTCAAAATATGAAATTGAGATTTTTTAAAAAACTTCAAAAAATTGTTATGATGATCTTGTAGGGCATATTTAAAAGCAACATTTTTCTTTTCGTAACTTTTCTTTCATATCGTGCGTTATATGGTAGAGAATTTTTGAATTTTTTGAAAAGTGGTCTCAAAAACATTCAAAGTGTGCCCACTTTTTAAATTTTTACCTAAAATGGCTAGCTAATGAACTTGACCTTTAACTTAGGACACTAAACGAGTGTACCAAAGGCCAATCTTATAGGTTTATTTTTTCAAAAGTTATCTTGTTCACAGACCGACAAACATATATACAGACATACATACAAACAGCTGAAGGGTTTCACACTATAAGAGTTAAACTGACAAAACGGAAATTGTTCATTAAAGATTGAATGGAAATCCATTTATGAATTCAAAAGAAAAGAGACAGCTTCCGAGACATTGGGAAGCTGACAATTGGGTTCGGATAAAAACGACCTATCTCCATCGATTTAAACTTGGTATTTTTATAGGTTTGTAGCTCTGTTGTAAACATATTTTTGTAACAATATACAGAGCTTCTTGAGGAAATGATAGTTTAATAAAAAAGAGGACAATGAAAAATTGGGTAGCAGTGGGAAGAACCTGATTGCTTAACAATAATTGAGATTTCGGATAATAAAATAAAAACATTTTAGTATTTCACTAATGACATGGTGAAGAAATCATAATATTATTTCACTGAAGCTAGTCTTCAAAAATATTGACTAATTCTTAAGTGATTTCGCATGCTTATTAATTAGCGACCTTTTTTGACGATTATTTTCGATATAAAATTGACTACTTTTAGGTGCCCGCTGTTATGTTAGCTTGAATTTTGTTGTATAAATATTTCTTATTCTACCATTATAATGGGGTTCGTGAATGTGACGCCGTAAGATCAACCATCATCTCACTTAACCTATTAAAGAGTTTCATAGAATTTCTCTCTTAATCTGAACCAGTGAAATCTCCTTGATTTGCGGTGAAATCTCACAGGTTGAAATAGCCAGAACTTTGTCACTGACAATCAGTGAGATTTTACTGATTCATTTTGTGATATCTATGTCACTGGTTTAATCAGTCGTAACAGTCGTAACTGATGCAATCTATAAGCGCACTAACTGATTCAATTAGTGAAATAACAATTTTTATTTAATTCATAATAATTGACTTTGAAATTGTTTCCAGGAAGAAAATTATTAAATTAAAGTATACACAGGGAGAGGTTATGGTAGAATGATTGAGCTGCTGGATCGAAGAAGGGCACATAAACTTAATTCGCCGAGAGTGTGGAGGCCCTTGGAAATTTTCTAAAAAATTTTCGAATTTTTATTTTTAAAGAAAATTCCTAGATGTAGAATTCCATTGCGCATCTTTTTTCCCACAGGAAAAAAGTTGTAGCTTTTTTATTTTTCCAATAAAAGTAAAAAAACTGGCTTATCTGGAAAAATCAATTTCAATTCATTTTTCAATTCAACTCGTGCTCAGTCAGTCAGCTTTTAAGATTTTTTAATAAAATTTTCAGAAAATGTAGATCAAAATGTCCTTCGAATGAAAGAGCAAAAGGAATTTGAAAACTTATGGAACAAAAATTTTTGTTAATTTTTTTCTGATTCAATGAAATTTTACTGATTCAAATTCATAGTAAAATATCTCACATTTATGAATTGATGTTTGCAGTGAAAAAATGATCGCTATTATTTTTATGGTAAATTTCTTTACTACGCTTTTTTAGAATAAAAAATTCATACCTTGCTTCTCTTTGTTTTTCGCAAATTTTCCTCTCACTGTTCTTCATGTCTACTTCTTCCTCTACCTCTAGGATTCGCTTGCTGACATCATATCACAACACTTTGGCTTAAAAATTAAAAATCTATTGACATTTCTCTTTCAAAAGACAAAAAATACAAACGCTCTATTACAACAGGAATGAAAAACAAGTGCACTTTCTCGATATTTCACTGTTTTCAATTCTACGAATTTAAAGCATTAAAAAATTCCCAGAATTTAAGAATCCGTTGAATCTGATCGATTAGAAGTTTATATTTTCTTTTACTTTTGTACAGTTTGTATTAAATATAAAAACCATTCTATTGTATGAACAAATTATTGTGCATTATACACTAATATTTATTTATGCATGATACTTTGTTATTAGCTGATTACTTGATTAGTTTTTATTTTTGGCGCCGGTGAACTGTATTATGAATCGGATCTGAGACTCTCGCTACAGCCCGCGCGCGAGTAGTCTGGCCGCTATCGGCTTAAGACAACAGCTGTGAGCTGTTATTAACAACTTTCTTGCTGAAAGTTTTTCGTTGCTCAAAATTCGCTCGATAAACGAAACGCTGGAAGTTAAAGATGTCCGATAAGCGCCACGCATCAGAAAAAAAATTAACAACAATTTTCTCTAAATAAATTTTCAAATTCCTTTTGCTCTATCAGTCAAAGGGCATTTTTAACTACATTCGCTTACAGTTCTATTAAAAAAATTTAAGAACTGACTGACTGAGTACGAGTTGAAGTGAAAAATGAATTAAAATTGACTTTTCCAGAAAAGTCAGTTTTTTCCTTTAATCGGAAAAATAAAAAAGCTACAACTTTTTTGCTAAACGAAAAAAGTTGCGCAATGAAATTCTACATCTAGTTATAGTCTTTAAAAATAAAAATACGAAAATACTTTTGAAAACTTCCAGGGGCCTCCCCAGTCCCGGCGAAATGTGTTTATGAGCCATTCTTCGATCCTGCAGCTCAATTAAAGGCACTACTAGTTGATTTCACAGGTGCAGAAAAAAGGTCTTGTCCACCAGACGAGATAAACATTTCTATAGGTTGTTGGGGTCGCTGAATCTGAATCCGGGGTTGGTTTGAATCGTTTTTATGTTTTGAGGTTTGCTAAGTCCAGATGTAAAGGTCATTTGACTCGGCGAGGTCGCATTCCATTGATAACCTGAAAAGAAATTTAAAAACTCAAAATTGCCCTCGAAATAAATTGTTTGCATTCAGCGTCTGGTACATAAAAGTTGTTAGTCATTCTTTGAGCATGGCTTTCAGTCTGTAGCACAATATCCTGCTGCCTTAACAGCTACTGTGACGATGATAACTGCCCCGAAAGCGGATGTGTAGAATAATTCGTTCTCAGATGTAAACTCAGCGACCGAGTGAATCCAACCCTGGATTCAGTATAAACAATCCTGCCTGCTTTCGGAATGAAGGCTACTCTCGCATCCCTCTATGCCGCCAGAACATAACCCAACGTTAGACTAGCCTTAGCAAGTCTCACAATCGGCCCAATGATGATCTCATCAGAGCTCAGTAGAAGCGCTGGATATAATGTATCCGGACCAGGAGACTTGTAAGAACTAAAGGACTCTAGGGCCCACCTAACCCTGGTTAGGGTAACAATCTTGTTAACTAGCCGCCGTTCCAGGCCCAGTTGGGCCACAAGCGAATTTGATAACCTTAGAAGTATCGTTTCCTATTCTCCTAACTTTGTGAAGCCCGGAAAATGTGCCTTGATCAGGCAAACCAAAGTATCCTTCTCAGACTCTGAGATTACCCGCCGGAAAATTTCAAATTCCCGACAATAGCATCCAGATTTCTAGAAAGCAGAGGCGCATTTGCTGTGATGCAAGTTAATTTGGGTAATGCTTAGACCAGGAGGAGTCATTTGGGTCTGATAACGATCTTCCTGTCCACCAACAGGCTCCTTCTGCCTCTCGCTGGTATTTTTAAACTTTACCTGTTCACAGTGGTAGAAAGGCCTGTAGTTGAGGACGGAACGATCCGCCAGGAGACAATACGTCTTAAGTAACGTGTTGAATCCCTCGAGCCGATGGAGTACCACAAATGGGTCTACCAGTTTACCTGGAAATCAAGCAATAGCCTTAGCCATCCTCTGAAGCAACTCAACTCTACCCACCTTAAGAGATGTGCCTTTCCACGGCCCTATTTCGACCACAGTCTTGTGTAGCCAAGCTTTAGCCACTGGGTAAGCTGCCACAAATACTAAGAGACCTCCCCTGTAGGAAAAGGTCTTAGTTTTGGTCATTGATCTGGGGACAGTTTTTCGAGCGCGCTTCAGGTAGTTTTCTTAAAGAGCTAGAGCTGCTTCGTAGTGAGCAGCAAGTCTGGGTATCTCGTATCCGTTATCACCACCGTCAGGGGGTCAGTCCTCTAAGTGACCGTCAGTTCAACCCCTGACGACTGAACGGGGTTACATGGCAGCACTGCATGCTCTGTGGTGCAAAAGACAACCGGAGAAACATCAACAACCCGGAGAAACATCAACACTCATGTTTCTCTCAAGCCTGTAGATCTGGCTGAAATGGATGACGAGCTTCGTAGACATTTTACAATGAATTCGACCTCTGGACTATCAATTTTTGCGTGTATAATGCAGCGAAAGCTTTGGCTAATGTGAACCGTAAAACAAAACCAACGGTTCATCATAAGATTAAAAGATAAATGCATCAACTCGCCATAAATATAGGCTGAGCAAGGCAGTACGCGTCCCGAATTTCGTGTGTTCAGAGAAAGCAAAAGGTTCTCTAGGACACATCTCGATTCTTCGAAGACCCTCTAGTTACTGCTGACCACCCGTCTAAACCAGAGGAGGTGCAAGTATTTTGGAGAAAAGTCTACGAAGTGCAGAATAGGTTAGCCGAAGACACAGAGAACATTAATAGCTTCAAAGAAGCTGTCTGATGCCCTCGTAAAACCTGATCAGGAAGCCCACCCATCACTACCAAGGAGGTGAAAAAAGTTTTATGAGGGATGAAGGACTATTCCGCTCCGGGACGGCTCAAATAAAGACGTAGCAGGATTTCGGAAAAACCTGCTCATCGGTTGATGTGTCTGCAAAGATGCAGCGTCTTACCAACGTGACCTATCAGTGGCCTGAATTGATTACCGGAAAGCTTTCGATTCGACCTTCCATAGACTTATCGTATGTCTTTTAGAAAGCTCAAAGGTTCATCCGCAAATCGTAAGGTACACAGGGAGATTGATGCCGCTTTGCAAAACAAAATTTACTATCTCATCTGTATTTGACATGGACGACCTTAAAATCTTTGAAAAAAACTAAGAGCAACTACATCAAGCTCTAGATGGTTCCATAGGCGAAGAACTAGTTCAAATTCCTTGATATCGGGACACGAAGGGTTATGCACATAAACAAAAGCATGAATCTAAAGTCTTCTGTTCTGCGACTCTACTTCACACGCCGTTAAGGTGGTCACGGAATATCAAATCTTGAATGTCTTCACAACAGGATTATTCTGGGTACAACATATAGAGTCGCAAATGAAAGAGACCCTCTTCTTAAAATTGTCAGGAATCACGAAGAAGTGGGCAAAGGAGCGTTTCTGTACAAAGCAGCGGAGGAGGCTGCTTAAATACTTGGACTTAACTTCAGTATTAGGGGTGAGGAAAATGCAATCAAATCTTATCTCTCTCTAGAACTCACTCCTGAAAGCTGGGATCAAGAAAGCCCAAGCAGAATGTGAGGATAAGGTCTATATGATCTAGAAGATCATCTGAAATCCTAGATGCACCGTTTAAGGCACTACTCCCTGCTGTCACTTAGTCCACAATGCGGTTATTCACGTCCTGCTTTGGGTTTTAAGTGTGTTTGGTACACGGAGACTATTTTATTTTAGCCCAACCCTCTCTTTCAAGCAAGCATTCATATATCCGCCACCCGAATTTTTTTTATAGAAGGCGAAATCTTGTATAAGACACCCATACTATCAATCGTCTACAGCAAAGTAGGCAATTCCTAGCGTGGGTACTGTCAGAATCTTACTATCTAAACCACGCCCCCCCTTGCGCCAACCCATGTTCCCGGAATCCGCTTTCGCATTACTTCAGAAACATGGAGATAGGACCAATAAGCCTTGCATCGGCTTCCAACTTTCTTGCGCTTTTCCTTTTGCAGCTACTTGCTCCTCCCTCCAGGGTACGCGTCGACCTCGACAGAAGAGACTTATGTCTTTTCTAGAGCTAGCCGGCCTTCGGCCCTGTTTGGGAATCTCTTGTCCTGCAAAAAATAATACGATTATGTGGTGTTAAAATATCCTGCCCAACCATAATTTCTGATCGTTGCGCAGCCCCTCCTGTTTCTCTTATTTTTTCGAAGAATTGACTCAGCATAAGAAGCCACTGACTTTCAGTCTTCTTTGTTGCGAAGCATCGTTGTTACTGTGTTCTCAAGACTGTAGACACGTCCAGGAATATTCGCCAATTCGTGCTTTTTATACGCCGATCTATTATATTCATAGAATGTGTGCTCTACGTTATCGATTTGCGTGGGGTAGTAGTTACAGAACTTATTTTTCTTCCTATTCCGCAGATATAGATAAGGGTTACCTTGCCTATTTCCTGTGAGAACTTATGTGAGGTAAAAATTCACCTCCCCATGCCTCCTCCTGAAACACGGGGCCACCTTCCCTATTGCTCGTACAGTCCATCTTCCTCTGGTGTTTGTGCTCCAACATTGCTGCCATTATGCAAGAGTTCTGGCTCTCTCCTGAGCTCTGATTTCTTGTCGATCTTCCTCTAATTGGCTTCACTCATGCACTCTTTTCCTCTCTTCGGCGAGAAGGAAAATTGGTATGACTCCCGTCACAACTATTACTGCTGAAGCTGAAACGGTGCGATACGCACTTGCTATATGCAAAGCACCATAGACCACGATTGAGTGAGCCACACTCATTAGAGTATTTCCTTTGCTTGCTCTGGGGCCTCTTATGTTAGGCATTAGCTTGGAGAGCTTTGCTACCATTGCCCAAGATTTTTCGGCTACTTTCAGGATATGCGGACAGTGTGTGAGCTTCTTGTCAAAATGCTATCCTAGGTATCGGGCTGCTGGCGCAGCCACAGAAGTTTCTCTGGTTATCTGAAACTTCACCATATCCTCATAATGTCTGTGTCTCGTCAGGACCACAACTTCCGCATTACTGGCAGCTAATGAAAGAGCATGTTCTTCCAGCCAATTGTTGACAAGACCGGTAACACCTGCTACTCTTATTTAAGCTTGCTCTGTATTCCTTGCTAACATCATGGCCAGCCACGGCAAAGTTGATCAGTTTAAACCACTCAGGTAGAACGATTTCCAGCACACCTTTATATAAAACGCGTTCCATCAATCTAGTGCAAGTGCAGAACCCTAAGCCACACCTTCAGTGATCTTCCGACTCCCTTTGTGCTATCATACAACAGCATCCTGTCATCAATGTCATCACTGCTCACTCTTCTCAGATACGCCGGCACCTTGAATCGATGCTCAAGTGCATCCAGGATGTCAACCCGCCTTCCTGAGTTAAGCGCGTTTTCCACATCGAGGGTGACCAGTGCACAGCAGCTTTCAGATCTGCGATTACCCTGCTAAGCCCTTTGAGTCATTGTTATGACTTCTCTAATTGCGCCAATTGTAGAGTGGTTTGTGCGGAACCCATGTTGATTCTCAGACAGTTCACCTGATTCTTCTATGGCATTCCATAGACGAGCCCGTAAAAGTTTCTAAAATATCTTTCTTGCATTGTCGAGTATGCATAGTTGTCCGAATGACGAGGGAAAAATGGGAGGGCTATTACCCTTGTTCATTGGAACCAACCTCTGCATCTTCCATCTTATTGCAAAGTTGCCAGCCAATAGGCATACATTAAACACGTTAATTAAAACAGATGGGTATTTCGTCGCAAGTAGCTCAAGTGTTTCAACAGAAATCCGATCTGGACCGGCAGTCAGTATCGGAGCACAAACTCTTTCCGGATGTTCCAGAAAGAGTGCATCCACAATTGTCTTCATGTTTACTTCATCCAGCAGAGGAACTGAGGCCCAAAATCGAAGGCAGCGTGGGACAATATTGTATTTGCGACCCCTAACGTCCTTGTCTAATTCCTCAAGAAACGAAGCCCATACTTGCCTCTTACTGATTGTTATAGCCGTCGTCAGTGCTTTCTTGGCTGCTACATAATTTTTCTCAGCCACACCAGAAACACCGCGTCGTCGCTTAAGTTGCCCCTTACTGCGCATCGCCAATGCGTGTCTGCGAAGATTTGCACTTTCGTTGTTCCACTAGTAGTTTTTCTCGGTTTGTCTGTGTCTCGACCTTTTAGGCATCGAAATATCGCATGCCATGGGGATCAGGTACATAATATGTTAGACCATGCCTTCAGCTGTTTTCCTTGTTGCCTTTGTAGGGCACAATGTCTCACCAGTGAGGTCACCCGTTCTGGCCAGCGTTTCCAGCACTGCCGAACGATTGAGCTTTGCGACGTTCCACCCACAGCTCTTTGCGGTGCCAGCATTTTTGATTCTTTCCTCAGAGTTTGACCCAACCCACGTATCACAGTTAAGACACCCGCAGATGCTACAAAAATAATTTAGGCGAGCCACTATCTTGAAGACCAAACAGCCTGTGTTGCAGGACCACGTCATGCCTTATTCCAGCGCCCTTGCATTAAAGTCCCTACCTTTTATGACTTCTTTTTCTACTTCTTGTGAGTAAACACTCACAAAGGTGGTGTTACCACTCCTAATCCATACTTATATATCCTCTCACAGCATGAGATATCAGCGGGATATCTCATTATTATCCCAGGATATCGTGAGCAAATCCCAGTAGATCCTAGGGACATCACAAATGATGTCCTATATGACAGAAATCTCGATAATATATAATTTAACAATATTAGGTATTTTCCCGGACATTTTATACAAAGTGTAACATTATAAAATACAATGATAATGATAAATGAGTGACGGATTTCAATCTATTCTCATTTATATTATTCAAACCAACGCGGTGAATATTAGTTCGATTGCTTTTTATCATGAAGATTGATTTTGCCGTTAAAAAGTGCGATATCTACACTGCGCAATTCAGAGGTAACAAAAATAATAGCAAACTTTAAAATTTTTATAATTTAACTTGTTTTTTATTGTAAGTAGGCTGTTAATGGCTAAAAAATTATTTTCGGAAATAATTTTTTGATAATTATACAGAAATAGGATTGTGAAGTAAGAAAATATTCGCGTTTTGTATAAGGTGGTTTTTTGACATACTGATGTTTGTAAACTTTATATTTTCAGGTATTATATATATTTGATTCAATATACGTTTCAGAAATATTGGATTCCATTGCCAAAAATGTTTATATCCCGCCCAGGAAATTCATTCATCCATTAAAATATCATAAAAATTTTTGTAATCAGCGAAAATCCTTCTTAAATACCTAAAATATCTCAAAATTGCTAAATATCAGTTGAGATCCTTTGGTATCTTCTAAAATCTCGTATTGTCTGATAAAAATCCTGGAAGTTTCTATAAAAAATTTAAAGTCCCACAATAATTTAAGATTCTCTCTAATATAATACCAGATAAAATAGTCAAACTTTAAAAATATTGATAAATAATTTATTAATTGTTGAGACCCTTGTAAACCTCTGGAATCTTTTAATATTTTAAGAATCATAAAAAGTTATATTTGTCATAAAGACTGCTGAAATTGATTAATGTTTGAAAATTTATTCTGTCGATTTAATAAATTAAAAATTCTATTGACAAAAAGAACACGAGTCTGCTTTAAGGAATACACACTGTTTTGTCTTTGTTTGCATTTTTATACATGAGACAGAAAAGTATACTCTAATGGAAAGTGATTTCCGTCTCTGTTCTTAGATATGCTGCAATTTTTAATTATTCTGAAGGTTTAGTGGGTAGTAGCTACAGCGAATATGGAACATTTAGAGATCCGGTATAACAATCTTCCGCATTCCATTCTATTTTTTTAAGAATAAATAAAGCGAGTCATTGCATTGATGATAAAAGTTTGTAGATATAGCAGCCATTTAGCAAGTCACTCTTCTCGCAGTTATTCGAAAATCAGGTTTCTTTTTTTTCATTTACGTATCATTGTAAATGTTAAAAGAAAATGACAATTACTGTTGCCACTCTATTTCTGATTTTCTTGATTTTTCTCTACTTCAATGGTGAGTTTGATAAAAGATTATAATTACTATTGATACCAAACATTATAAATGGTTTAAAACATGTTTACTTGCAAGTTTTTGTTTTGAATTGTCCATTCCTGAAATTTCCAAACATCCAAGTTCTTTAAATTCCACAATAGAGAGAATTGAGGAGATATTGTAGAATTTTTGCCGCGATGACGTTAAATTTCTTTATTTAGAGCCAAAATTTTGAATCTTATTTGAATTATCGAAGTTGAACTATATTTTCAAAACTTTAAAGTTTCTATGATGTTCAAAATTTTGAGAATGTTTCAAATTCGTGAAATTATAGAATTTATAAAAAGTATAAAAATGTTTGATTTTGACAAAATGTTATTTCCGTAAACATATATATTTAACAAGAAGTGACTAATTTTTGCACCAATAATAAATAAGAGTGAATAATGTACAAAAATAAAAAAAGTAAAGAAAAATGAAAAGGAAACCAACAAAATTCTCGCCCTGTTTTATTTCTTTCGTTTTAAAACATTTAAAAAAATTTTAAAGTACAATAAAAAATATTGGTAAATAATTTTCACCAACGTTTCGGTTTAATTAAAAGCAAGTTAGAACAGGAACGAAACAAATTTTTTTATTGTGATTTCATAAGAATAAAAACAAAAAAAAAAGAAACAGAAGTAATTGAACCTTTTTATTTCCTCTTTTGTATTTTTGTCCAAACTTTTTTTTCTTAAAGAAATTATTATTTTTTTTAGAGTTGGAAATTTTATATTGTTCTTAGGAATTCTGCACATTAACTTCATTATTGGGGGTTAAATATGAATTTAAACATTCAATTCTAATTAAAAATTTTGAAATCGCCATCGCTTATTACCAATTTTTAAAAAATGATTGCATTTTAATAAATGACGGCATAAAACTTTTTCCAGGAAAGAAGAGCCGTCATTTATTAAAATGCAATAATTTTTCAAAATCTGATAAAAAGCGACGGTCAGGAAAAGTTATAACGAGCAGCCATTAAGTATGTTATTATTTCAAGATATTCCTACATATTCATAATTAATTGAAACAAATATAAATAGTATAAACAATTTGAAAATAATCTGATGCATAATTATTAATCTCAGCTTTCACTTGCTCTTTTGTAAATTCCAGAAAATATTTTTTTTTATGACTTACAGGTAAAAGTGAAAATTTAACAAATAATAATTGACATATAATTTGAAATCGTTTGAAAAATGCCTGCAAACATGTCACTAAAATTTAAACTTTATCCGGTCAAAACTGACTTCAGTTCACAAAAGTTAACAAAAAGTAGGTTTTTTCAATTTCCTGTAATATGGACTTTTCCCATTTAAAATTCCATGTTTGTTTTTAAGGCCCTCTATCAAAACAAAGTTTTTTTAGACTATCCTAATCAAGACTTGCCTCAGTTTTAATAACACATCCGGACTTGAGAATTGTACAATAGATGAGGCTAGTCATTTCCGGTCAATTATGGATCGCTGAATTCAAATCCGGGCTCATAAATGCTTCCCTCTTTTTTTCTCAAAAAACTGTACATAACATTTTAAAGTATTAGTCTTTCCCTTTCAAATGCCGTTAAGTTCGCTAAAAATATCTTTTTTTTTTTATCGCTAAGATGTTTAATTTTGAAAATTTTATATATTAGGAATTTTAGACGCCCATAAAATTCTTTGAACTTTTCAATATTAAATATCTTGGCGATAAAAAACCCAAAATTGACTGAAAATTACTAATCTCATCTATTCTACAATTCTCAAGTCGGACTGTGTAATTGTTATAAACATAATTAATTTAAAACAGTTATTTTTTGGTAAATATTCGCAAAATTTTTGTTTTGAAATCTATTGGCTGATAACTTTTTACTCAGTAGAGCTTTTTCGTATCACGGATGTTTTTTGTGAGTTTGAAAAAAATCCAAAAATAACTGTTGTCAAAGTCTCTGCTATCTGGAGACATCGTTTACAGACTCTGAAAAAATCATGGACTCTCATCCTCTGTGTAAAAACAGATTTTTAACAGCAGTAATGATAGACTTAAAAAAATTATCTTACAACCCACCATATTACTAGTGTGCAAACAATTTATGGATGTAATTTTTTTTTACAAAATTAGGTAGTGCTTCAAACTTTATTGAGCTAGATCTGAAAGATGGTTCTGTTTATTATAATTTAAAACATATCAATGACGTACCCAAATGGGTGAAGAAACCGGATGAATTTAAAACATTTGACACGTATTCAGCTTTTGTAACTTTTGGACAAGGGGTACAAGTACATGTGTATGAGAATCTCCAACAAATTGGATTCGTCGATAGGCACGACACCGAGGCTGCTTATTATCCAAAGAAAGTTATGATAGTTTGGGGAATTGAATTTTTGACAGCATCTCAGTTCGATGTTTATCAGGGTGAGCCCCACTTGCTGATAGAAAACTACCGCGTGTTTATAACTATTAGAGGAACTAACACTATCTTAACTTCGAAGCTGAAGTTAAGAGAATATAGTGAAAGCGTAAGCCGAGAGATATTTAAACCTATTTTGGATGAAAATGATAAAAGAAATCAAAGAGAAATTTATCGATCTCACATATTTGTTCAACCTGCACGACCTGCTCAACGTGAACAACCTGTTCAACCTCCACCATCGCACATTAAAAGAATCTGGAACAAAGTTTGTTCCGTTTTGTCTCGTAACACAAATCAGTGAAGAAAGATACACATGATTTATAAAATTATTTTTTTTCAATTGTTAATAACTATAAATTTAATTATAGCCTAATTTTTTGAAACACCGTTAACTGCAATCAATGTCCATTTTTTAAAATTATTATTAAATAATATTTAAAGGTGACACCAAGGTTATTAATTTCTTATGGAGTTTAACATAGAAAAATGTCCATTTTTCTATATTCTCAAATCTAACATATAAATTATTTATAGAACCTCATGCAATTTTCGAAACTCCTTATTCAGTAATGCAGTAAGATCTTTAAAAAAACAAGATTAGAAAAAATTATTATAAGGATTATTTTTTAAGTCTCAAACCTGGCTGTTTTTTCTTAAAACAGATGTTGCTCATAGATTTCGGATGCGACCTTATGAAAATCGTAAAATTTTAGTTTTGATATCAATCAGATTTTTACCAAAAACCAGAAATACATTGTCCGTCAGCGACTCAGGTAGTCCACAAATTACACTATACCTACAAAATCTCAAAATATATATCCTAATCGTAAATACAGTAAATATGAATTTTGTATTCGAAATTCGAAATTATGATTAATTTAATCTTTATAACAGCTGATTTATTTTTTAATTTATATTATTTAAACAAATAATTATTTTTCATGATTTGAGCATTTAAAATTATTCAACGTCCAAAATTTTGTAACTAATAAATTGTTTTATCGATAACAATATTTAGTCACAATTAATATTTTATAAAATTTTTTTGAATAAATAATTATTTCTAATTATTTAAGAATTTGAAATTTCAAGCATCAAAAATTTTAAAACTTATAAAATGTTTCTATCGATAAAAATTATCAATACCAATTACTTTTCTATGAAAATTATTCAAACAAATAATCATTTTCACTTACGCAAACATTTAAAGCTTAAATCATTAAACACTTTTAAACAAATAAAATGTTTTTTTATCGATAAAAATGTTAAACAGCAATTAATTTTTTATTAAAATTGTTGAAACAAATAATTATTTTTAATTATATAAACATTTAAAGTTTAAATCTTGAAAAACTGTTTAAATAATGAACTGTTCATATCGATAAAAAAATTTGCTAACAATTAATTTTCTTTAAACATTGTTTAAACAAATAAGTATTTGTAGTTACTTGAACATTTGACATGTGGGGAGCATCACTAATTTTCATACTAATAAAATGTTTTTATCGGTAAAAATGTTGAATAAAAATAGCATCTCTGTTCTCTATATAATATGCTTAAAAAATAATAATTTTAAATTATTTAAACATTTAATGTTTAAACCATGAACATTTTTAACTGTAAACGGTTTTTATCGATAAAAATATTTAACAACAATTAATATTTTAATTGGAAATTGTTTAACTATTAAATACATGGATATCAAAAGCAAAAAATTTAAAACATTCAATTTATTGTATAAACCGGATATTCACACGAAAGAACCATCTGGTGGGCGTTGAAACTAGAAGTTAGCCTCTAAACATGAATTGCCTCATTTTACAAAGAATAACTAAATTCACAAAAAATTACAAAAATTTCATAAATATTTTGAAAATGTTGGAAACATTCATCGATCTGAAATTGCCGAAGACAATTACCAAAAATACTTTAATGACCATAAATGATCTTTCTTAGCTAAACATTTCAAAAAATTTCTTGTCAGTCTAGTTTTGCTACTTTTTACACTGATAGAAAAATCTGTATTAAATCTAATACACATGGGTGTATTAAGTAATTTGCATAAACGGTGTTATTACACATTTCAATTTGAAATCCAATTTTATTTTTGGATGACTTGAATAATGTAGCATTTTTCTTTTTAAATAATATAAACACACTGCTAAACTTATTCTGAATTTGTGCAAAATGAAATTGTCTGAGTGATTATCGTGAATATAGATGAGATTTAGGATAAAGAATTTTTAAAGGCGATTTCGTATGCATAAAATATTAATTTTAATATAAATTAGTATTTTAAATTTAATGCTATTTTAAGCAGTGTATAGGATATTACGGTTTGGACCTCAAAAAACATTAAATAAGTGAACTTAGAAAATAATTAAGTATAACTATACAAACTTCATTATTTTTAATTATTAATTTGCACATCAAGCACTTCTCATGTTTTAAAATTGCTCAAGTCTCATTTTAAGTTCCGCTGAAGCGCAATACATTTGGAAGTTATGTATATTTAATAAATAAATATGAATTGATTCGACTGGAATTTTAAATTATTTATCATTTGTAATATTTCATAAGAGTTAAAGCATTCCTATCTATATTTTCGGTTGAAAAAAGAGCGTTCAACTTCCAATTTATTCAAATTTATAACAATAATATTTTCTAAACTGTATTGAAAAACAGTTTATTTAAAATAAAAGATTTATTGATATTATTTATAATATTGATAATGATATTAAAATAATTGATTTAATAAAAATAATATTGGTTTTATTGCTATAATAATTATAATTAATAAGCTTAATAATTGTTTAATTATTATCTTCATTATTAATAATTAATAATTAATTAATTATTATAAGCCTTATTAGCAAATATTCATAATTTAGGCATTTTCATCTGAAAGTCTTTATGATTCAAGAATTTTCTATGGTAAATCTTTAAAATTAGGCTATCAATAAAAAGAAGCAAATTAAATTACTTCTAAATATAAGTCACAATAATAAAAGTATTCGCTAATCCATATTTTTCAAATAAAAGAATATTTAATTGTAACTCTTTGAAACCGTAAATATTCCAGTTGTCAATGTTGAATATTGATTATTTTATAATCTGAAACATTTTCAATTGAAAATTATAAAATTTTTATGTTTGGCAATTACAAGTTCTGCATTTTAAAATCATTTAGGTAGATTTTTAATTTTTTTAATTTAAAAGATTTATAATTAAAGGATTTTCAATTTTGATCAAAAAATAATTCAAATTTAGGAATTTTTATATTTTTTAAATAATACAAAAATTTGCTAAATTTCCGGCAATGCTTCCACGTTTAAGCTACTGTTTTTCGAGTTTTAAAGAAATCTTTCGCAATTTTCTCCTAAAATTCTTTTTTAAAATAAAAAGTGTTTTTATCAGTATTTCATAAACTCACTTAAATTTGTTATAAACTTATCTATTATGTAAAAATGTTATTATGGAATCTTTTTCCCACACTTTCGGAAACGCTTTAAAGTTTTAAAATATTTTAAATCTATTCAAAAACTCTAAAATATGAACTTATATTTGTAGCTGAATGAAATTTTTCTTCCAGTTTTGAAAAATCATTCAGTACGGTGAAAAATTGCACTAAGATCATCCTTTTCTTAGAAATTACAAAAAAATGTGTTTATTCACTTAAAACATTTCGAAATTCCATTATAGGTTTTAAAATTTTTGTTTGAAATATTTAAAAAATCTGAATTTATTGAAAGCTTTTACACCTTAAAATTCTTTTTCAATATCTTTAAATCTTCTGAATATTTTTTTTATCATTTTAATTAACTTACTTTTTAATCCTACCAAATTCAAACATTTTGCTTTAAAATCTTCTACTCTTGTTTGAATTTTAAGAAAATCTTTTTCAATGTTCAATTATGCCATAAATTTTAAGAACATTTTTTCTAATCCTTTCAAAATTGTTCAATCTTCTAAAATTCCTTATTTATTAAAATTTTTTGTGAAATTTAAAAAAAAATTTTTAATGGAATTTAAAAAAAAATTCTAAAGTTGGCAAAATATTATTTTGGAATCTTTTACACTCTTTTTCGAAATCATCGGAAACAATTACAAATTTTTGTAATTTTTTTTCTTTTAACGCTCTGCAAAATTGTGTTTACCTAGATTTATTTAATTCTGAAAAATGAAAAGAATTCTCCAAATCAACTGAATTCGTTTACATCTTTTGAATTGTCTGAATTTCCTGAATTAACAGTATTTCTTAAATTTTTTATATTATGATGAATTCCTCTAAATTCTTTGAATTATTCTGAAGTCTTTGGAATTTTAATAGTTATAAGAATTCAATAAATTTAAGGAATTTAGATTATTGAGATGAGTTCAGATATATCTGAAGATTTGGAGAAATTTAGTTGTTTTCAAGGAAGTTGAAAGTAATTAATAGGATTTGAAAATGTTTTAAAAAGGTTTTAGCAATTCAAATGAATAGAATATCGTGAAAAACTGAATATTTTGGAGGTAGCTTTTTTAGTTTTCGAATAACCTTTTCTCATTAATTAGTGAAAAAATAAATAAATTTAATTTGAAATCATTTGCAATTTTTACAAGCATATTGAAATTGCGTAATAATTATTATAGAAAGCTCCTTAAGTCTTGTCAAACTCGATTGTATCTTTTGAACTTCTTAAAAAATTTTGAAATTTATGAAGTCTTCTTGAAGCTTTAAATATTCATTTAAATACTTTGATTTTTTCTTGAACTAAAATCCCATGTGATATTTTGAAATATTTTGAAATTTCTTAGAATCTCTTAAAACTATTTACTGACTGAAACATTTAATGGAATAAGGATTCCGTCAGCAGAAAAACCACCATCCTACTTTAAAGCATATACATTGTTTTATTTTTGTTTGCATTTTTATAAATAAGACCGAAAAGTCTTCTGAGATTAAAAGTGACTTCAATCTCTGTTATTAGATATATTGTGATATTTATTTATTTTGAAGGTTTAACGAAGAATAACTATAGCAAATATGAAACATTTCGAGATGTGGGAGAAACAATCTTCCGCATTCAACTCTATTTTTTTGAAGAATTAATAAAGCGAATTATTACATTGATTATAAGAGTTAAAAAATATTATGAATGGTTTAAAAAATGTTTACTTAAAAGTATTCAGTTTGAATAGTCCATTCCTAAAGTTTCCAAAGGTCGAAATTCTTTTAATTTATCAATAGAGAGAATTCAAGGTATATTGTCAAATTTTCAACACTATGACGTAAAAATCCGTTAATTACAGCAAAATTTTAGTGTCTTTTCAATAACCAATTATTTTATAAAAATAGGAAAAAATATGTTTTAAGAAACTCTTTTTTTAATAATGAATAATTTAATATTTTAATTATTAATAATTAATAATTTAAATTCGATTGCGAAAATTCGCGATCGAAAATTCACTCTTGACATTTGGGAGATTCAAGTGGTAGTGACCTTCTCAGGTCAGCCGTGTCCTTAAATATAATATGATGTGTCAGAAATCCTAACGAGAAAACTTAAAAAAATCGAATTATTAGAAGACATGCATTTTTCAGCCCTCTTTCATTCTTATGAAGTAGAGTTAAAGTTTTACTTTTTAGATAATTACAGTTTGAGATAATCAAACCGCTTACCGCGAAAACTGTGGTAGCGAAACTTTCCAGAAATTTTAAACATTTTCAATTCTCCAAGTTACCCTATATTTTCAAAATTTTGAATTCTCTTAAGATGTGCAAAATTTTGAGAATGTTTAAAATTTCTAAAATTATAGAAATTATAGAAATGCCTGAATTTTAGAAAATATTTTTTCCATGAAAATTCATATTTAACCAGATTGTGACTCATTTCTACACAAGAAATTACTAAGAGTGAATAATGAAAAAAAAGAAAGAAAGAAAAGAAAAATAAGAAGGCAACCAAAAAATACCTTTTATTTCTTTCATCTTTTTATTTACTTCTACTTCCTTATCCTAATGAGAAGGTTTGGTTTTATGTAAAATTTCACTTTGTCGGTTTTCATCAATTCTCCACGTTTTCAGACCCACTGAGTGAGAAAAAACAATTTTTGCGAAGGTATTTGTCTGTCTGTCCGTCTGTCTGTTTCTCTGTAGTCTGTATTCTGTAGGCATAATAACTTTCGAAAAATTGATCAGATCAGATACTGTTTCAGCACACTTTTTCAAGGTCTCAAAAGAAAGAACAAGTTTGTAAACCAGCTATTTTGGATCAAAATTCAAAAAGTGTGCGCATTTTCAAAATGTTTAAAACCATAATTTTTTAAGATTTTAAAATTCTATCTGCAGTCATTCATAGTACTCAGAAGCTCAAACAATTTAGCTTATTACTTTTTTTTATAAAAAGAAAATTATTAGAGTTATAGCATTTTCAAGGTAAAAAAAACAAACTAAAATTAAAATTCTTAGCCAAACAACGCAAGGTATGAAAACATGGTCAGGAGAAGAAAAGCGCGTCCTAGAAAGACCTACAATTTGTAATGAGTCACTTTTCGAATGGACGCATAGTTTTTGTTTTTAGTCGTAAAAAACAACATTTAAAATAAAAAAAATGGAAAAATTTTGGAGTCATGACACAAGTTACGCAAAAAATAAAACAAAACTTGTTTATCCAAAAAAGAGCTATACTTTTTAATACGACACAAAGTTTTGGCTTTATTCCAAAAAAATAGCATTTAAAATAAAAATATTAAATTTTTTTGAACAAACGACACAAGTACGAACTAAAATTAACAGATAAAAGTTGTACGCCTAAAAATATCTATAAATTTATTAATCATAATTTTTTGATACGATGAGTAGATTTTCTTTCAATCGTAAAAATGAGATTAAAAATAAAAAAATTAAATTTTGGGAAAAAGGACAGGAAAGACGAAAGAGGACAAAGGATCCTATATAGTACCATATATAGGTTCCTGTATTAGACTATATGCAGATGCATAATAGTTTTTCTTTAATCGTAAAAAGCAAGAATAAAAATAAAAAATGTTATAAAAACAAGGAAATAAGAATTAGTATGATTGAATTTTCATGCATATTATAAATTGTAATGATATAAATGGTTTGAAATGATACATGTTTCAGCGCAGCTTAGAATATAATTTAAAGCAAAATACGAATCAATTATGATAACAATCATGATAAATAAAATTTGTGCTTTATTTTGCAATGTCGGAAAAAGCAATCCCTGGCAGAGTTACATAAAAAATGAATTATTTTTTATTTAAAAGTATTGTTTATAATGTAGAAAAGTTGACATTTTGGACAAAATCGAATGCGAAGCACGAGATACGTGATGAGAATGTGTTTGTTAAAGCCGAAAGAGCTTTAACAAAAGTGAGTTCACAATCAAAAAATAATAGTTTTCGACCTGTTGACCATTGATTTTAAAAAGTGTGTCACGAATGCGGCAGAAATGCAAAGACCGAGCGCGCAACGCGATAGCCATGAGTCGCGTGCCGCAGGTGCGCTCAAACTCTCGAGCTAAGCTTTTTTAACAAAAGAGAATTCACAATCACAAAATTACACTGCTGAATGTTTGAGTTTTAATTTTCAAATGCTTGCGCAAGAATCTGCGAACCTATAAAGACTGAGCGCGCAGCGCGAGGTTAATACATAATCAAGCGCGAAGCGCTAGATAAATACATAATCAAGCGCGAAGCGCGAGATAAATACATTGTCGAGCGTGAAGGATAAGAACCAAAAGTCGCGCGCTAGGCGCGCTTAAACTAGCGAGCCGCTTGCGCATCAAGGCTAGTAACAATAATTACATGTGAGAACAGAAACAAAACAAATGTTTTTTTTAGATTTGATAATAATGAAAATAAAAATGACGAAAGAAATAGAAAAACAGAAGGAATGGGATTTTATTAGTTATGTTCAAATTTTTCTTGCCTCTTTCGCAGATATTCTATATATTAACTTGCTTATTGGTCGTTCAGTATTATTTTACATCAGAATTTAAACTACTTTTAAACTACTTTTAAGAATTTTAAAGTTTTAAGGTACTAGTTGTCCTGCTAAAAGTCAAATTCTGAAATAAAATAGGTTTTCCATGATTTTAAGAACCAAGATATTATAACTGATGTCGTTTCAAATAAGAAACATAATTTCTTATAACAAATACTAAAATCCACAAAAAAACATTAATTTTTATTATGTTTTTTGCAATTAAATTCTTTCTGACCTTCCTTCCTTACCAATTTTTAAAAAATTGTTGCATTTAAACAAATGAAGGTTTATTTTTTCGATGAAAACATTTTTCACATATGTACTGCCTTTAATTTAAAAAACAACAAAATAATCCTAAAATATAATTATTTGTTTAAAAAATGTTTTCTTACAAAAATTTTACTAATGATTTCAACCATAGATAGTAATACTTTACAAATTGGAATCATAAGAGTCGCAGAGAATTTTTTTCGGCAAAAAGAGCCGTCATTTATTAAAAAGCTATAATTTTTCAAAAATTGATTAAAAGCGACAATCAGATAAAATTTTATTTTAAAAAACATAGTTCAAATTAATCTTTTTTTTGTGAATGTTAAAATTTTCAATACGAAATGATGTTTTTTATTTGAAATCATATTCATAATTTGAACGTTTTAAAAAATTTAGAAAATTTTTGAGATATTCTAAACACTTTGTAAATCTTATAAATGTTGCTAATTTTCGCCATGTTATAAATTTCATTAATTTTATGCATTTGGTGCTTTTTAGACAAGTTTAAAATATTTTACCATTTAAATTTTTTTAGAAAATTTCAGAAAATTTGAATATTTTATAAAATTCAGGAATTTTGATAATTGTCTTTATTTTTATCATTTTAGATATTTTGATAATTTATTAATTATGAAATTTTAATAAATTTGAATGATGTTAGATACTTTAAAAATTGAATAAAATTTCGAATTTTTTCATCAGTTAAAATTTTTTCAAATCTGAGAAATTCAAGAAAGTTTGAAAATGTATAAAATTAAAGAATTTAGATAATTTTAGAATTTTTAGAAATTTTAAATATTTTGGAAATTTCAGAAATTTGAAATATTTAAAAAATTTTAGAAATTTCAAACATTTTTGAAATTTTGAAAATATAAGGAAATTTAGATAATTTAGAAATTGTCAAAATTTGTTATGATTTCATCTATCATAGGCATCGTAGAGAGTTTACATGAAAATAACATAACCTGATACCTCTGTCTCAGGTTAGCCCTGGATAAATAACCTGCAATGTTCACGAAACGTTGGCAAAATTCGTAGTTTTGAACGCGGTTGAAAACCGAAATATCGATTCTTATCATAGTGTAAGAGAATTTTATACACTAAAGTTTTCTCCATCTTTTTTTTTAAATTTAGAAGTCTTAGATTGATAACGCTTAAATTTACAATGACCTAATGCCTTAAGCAAAAAAAATTACTACAAACATACGTTAAATATGCAATTACTTTAAGAAATTCCTATCTATTCATGATAAATTGAAAACATTTAAACTGTGATACAAGTCGGGGTTCTGGTACTGGTCTGATGATCTGTGACTGGCGAGGTGGTAGTTGCAGATAACGTGCTGCGGCTTGAGGCAAGCTTGTTCCCAGAGGAATCGTAGCTTGTTGTTTCGGACAGGGCTGAAGATGGTTTGCTCAGGCTGCGCGAGTGAAGAACGTAGCTCGGACTGGTGGGACAAAGACGACCGATCGCCTTCTGAGTAGTGGAGGTGAAGGATGGACGATAATTCTCGAGACGGAGCGGCGACGGGTTCGTTTGCCAAGACGGGTCCGGGTTTGGCTGTTTTCAGGCATAGGATTTGGAATAGATGTCCGAGGTGTCGAAAAGAAAGGCAGAAGAAGAGTTATAGAAAGAAGTTAACGGAGCTGCAAGTAGAGCTTACTGGTCTCAGAAAAGAGAGATAGAGAGGTTTACGGAGGTGCGAGAAGAGCGTACTGACCCCGGAAGCGAGAGAGATATAGAGGGAGATAGAGGGAGGTTTTCGAAGCTGCAAAATGCTTACCGGCCTCAGAAGGAAGATATAGAGGGAGGTTAAGGGAGCTAAAAAAAGAGCGTACCAACCTCGGAAGAAAGTAGAGTAAGAGAGAGAGAGAGAGAGAGAGAGAGAGAGAGAGAGAGAGAGTGAGTGAGAGAGGATTTGGCGGGGCTTCTAGAGAGCTCACCGACCACTTTTGGAGGAAGAGAGAGAGGAGCGTAAAGAGAAACTGTGAACTGATTTAAGGCGTTGTGACGAGAGGGTCACGTGACCAAATCTGGTCCTCAAGTGTTCTTACCCAACTTACGTCTAAACAAAATGAGGTATGGCTCTGTAAGTTTGAGAAATGAAAGAGGAGGTAATAAAGTTCATATCTCTGCATTGTTCCAGTGAAAAGTTAGAAGAAAATAATAATTTGGAAGAGAATACAAGTGGAACTTGGATCAGTACATTTCTTTCCAAACTTACGTCCACATGAAATGAGATATCGTGTTAAAAATTTGGCACGCCAAATAAAAGGCATGCAAGAATTTCTCTGGCCCTAAATAATTAGAATGGTGAAAAAAGGTTTTTTTTAATTACTATTTTGGAGAAATACCGACCTAATAATAATAGCTCAAATTATTCTCTACTTCTAGGCTATTTTAAAGGACAAATATTATTATTATACTTTGACGAATCCTTATGTTGGCCTTCGCTGCCCGCTTTCTTTCAGACGAGAAGGCAGAGAGAGAGAGAGAGAGAGTGAGCACGCGAAAGAGAGACAGGTAAAAGCGCGCACATGCTTTTCAGGCCTGTCTCTCAAACCAATGATCCCGGATCTGAAACGAGACGTGGTCCAATACTATCACAGATCAATGTCCGTGTGAATATAGTAAGAGATGATGTAAATGACTAGGTTGCGCGCGCGACCCATTTCTCCTCTTCTGAATTTGAAAACTCGAAGGTGCACGATTGCAGGTCGAAACACTTTGGCGGTTCTATTTATATCTCTATCTGCTTTGAAATAAAATGAAGAGATTGAGATTTTAATATTTCCAGTTTTCGATGCTGGCGATTCTCATGATTTCAATTCTTCGGGCGCCTCTTTATATGCGTATATTTTGAGATTACGTTATTTCAAGTATAAAATATAAATTATATAAATATTAATTCTATTATATATAAATATATACGTAAATTATTAATGATAATATTATAATTATGTTATATCATAATAGTCTTATTTACACCTTGATTCGCATTTGAAAGAAATTGGCGATTTTGGAATTCATCTCGTTTGGATAAAAACTCAGTTATTTGAATGAAAAATTAATTATTTTGTTGAAAATGTAACTATTTTGTAAAAAAAGTCCTTTTTCATATCAAAAGTTCAACTACTATCTTTAAATTTTTATTTTTTCATTTGAAGGTTTCACGAAATACATCTTATAGGGTTTAAAAGTCGATTATTTCACTAAAAGTTGAACTACATTCTAAAAAAATGCATTTTTTGTAACAAGATTTTTTAATTATAGTTCAAAATTTAACTGTTTGGTTAAAAGTTTAACTCTTTGCTTGAAATATCATATTTTTCGCTTAAAAAATTCAACTTTTTGTAGTTAATTCATCATTTTGACTTTAAAATTAAATAATTTCTTTAAAAATTCATATACTTTGTGTAAAATTTGTCTTTTTTTGTAGATCATTAATTTTCTTGGTTGAAAATTCACCTGATTGGTTGACAATTTAACAAGTATGCTGGAAATTAATTTTTTCTGTTTAAAATTATTTATCTATCTGAAAATGTAACTATTATAGGATCAATTAAAAATTAATCGTATATATTGGTTAAGTTGGAAAATCGTTTTTTTTTGATAGAACATTAATCTTCTTGGTCAAAAATTCACCTTTTCCCTTGAAAATTTATCAGTTTTGTTTAAAATCAGTTTTTTTTTCTTGTTCAATTCCATTTTTTATCACGGTTTTTATCTGGAAATTGAACTATTCCAATTTGGGTTGAAACTTTATCCTGTCCATTGTGCTAGTTAAAACACCAATTATTTGATAGAAAATTAATTTATGTGTTTTTGATTATGATTTTTTTTTAATTGAAAGAATTTTAGAATAAAATGTTTTAAATTTAATTTAAGGTATTAAAAATTTTTAAATAATTGAATTTACAAGATGATTCTGAATCCGTTCAAAATTAAAGAATTAATAGATATTAGTTTTTAAAATTATTTTCATTTATGACTTCAAATATTATTTCAGTCTAAAAAAATTTTATTTTCAACCCATTCAATTTGAAATTTTTTAATAAAAAAAAGACAATTTTTTCAATTCTTAGCAATATTTGACCATTCATTTAAAACAATCCATTACAAACAAATGTTAAAAACTATACAAATTTGAACAGAATGGGTCGAAGTAGAAAGCCTTGAATGATTAAATTTGTAATCAGCTAAATTTTTAGTTTGAACGCTACAATTTTAAATTAAAAAAAGATTCAAGACTAATTAAAAACATGCAATTAATTCAAATAATTTGAAACACGATGTAGATTTTTGCAGATTTAAAAAAAAATTAAGCTTATGTGAATTGTAAAATATTTTAAAAGAATAAAAAATATTATTGTGATTGCTAAGGAAATTGAAAATGATTTTTTATTTTGAAAAATTAATTTTAAGTGAGTATTCGAAAATATTTTAGAAAATTAAAAAAAAAGGATCAAGACGATTTTAAGGAAATTTTTTTATTTTGCAGTTTTTTTAATTTTAGGAAAAAATCTAATAAACAAAATATATCAAATTTCAACCCAATGGTTAATTTTTTAACAAAATGAATGAATTTTCTATCAAATAATTGGTGTTTTAACTAATACAATGTACAGGATAAGGTTTCAACTAAAAATGGAGTAGTTCAATTTCCAGATAAAAACGATTAATTTTTAATAAATCCTAGAATAGTCACATTTTCAGATGGAAATAAATAATTTCTAACTGAAAAAATAAATTTTCAACAAAGTTGTTAAATGATACATTTTCAACCGAAAAGATTAAATTTCTACCAAACAAGGTCAATTTCCAACAAAATAGATGAACTTTCAACGAAATTATTTAATTTTAAAGTCAAAAAGAGTATTGTCTACAAAAAAGCTGAATATTTAACCAAAAATATGATTTTTAACCAAAATTTTAATTTTTGACCAAATGGTTTAACTTTCTATCAAATTGTTGACTTTTAACTCCCAAAAGATGCATTTTTTACAAAACAGTACAATTTTTAACAAAAAAGTTAATTTGAAGGCAAATAGTTGAATTTTAAACAATAATTATGAATTTTTCATGAGAAAAACTTAATTTTATTACTAAGTACTTCAAATTTAAGTGAATAATCCAATTTTCCACCCAAAAATTATGATTTAAATTTTTAACGATATAGTTGCATTTACAAGAAAACGACTTTGCAACCAAAAAATATTTTCAGTTGATATTTCAACCGAAAAATTTCATTTTCAACCAAAAAGTATAAATCTTCCATAAATAAATTTAATTTCTATAAAGAAAGACGATTTTTTAACAAAATACGTGATTTTTTAACCAAAAATGGTATAGATTAATTGCCAGTTTCATAAATGTATTTTCAATAACACATAAAACCTATTTTCATCAGAATAGTTAAATAAATTAAATCTTTTCTCATTACGGATTCATAAGTATAGTTTATAATTATAGTTCATTTAATCTTTTTGGTTGAAAATGTATCATTTAACAAGTTTGTTGAAAATTTATTTTTTCGATTAAAAATTATTTATTTTAATCTGAAAATGTAACTATTCTAGGATTGATTAAAAATAAATCGTTTTTATCTGGAAATTTAACTATTCCATTTTTAGTTAAAACTTCATCCTGTACATTCCATTAGTTAAAACACCAATTATTTGATAGAAAATTAATTTATTTTGTTAAAAAGTAAGCTTTTGGGTTGAAAACTGATATTGTTAATTAGATTTTTTCCCTAAAATTAAAAAAACTGCAAAATAAAAAAATTGCTTTAAAATCGTCCTGATTCTTGTTTTTTTTTTAATTTTCTAAAATCGAACCACTTTGTTCAAATTTGTATGGTTGTTTATAATTGATTGTTTCAAATAAATGATCAAATATTGTTGGTAAATAACGAAGGTTTCTTTTTTTAATTAAAAAATTTCAAATTGAATGTGCTAAAAATAAAATTTTTTTAGACTGAAATAATATTTGAAAATAATTTTATAAAATAATATCTATTAATTCTTTAATTTTGAACAGATTCAGAATCTTCTTGTACAATCAATTATTTTTAAATTTTTAGTACCTCAAATTAATTTTGAAAAAACATTATATTTTAAAACTCTTTCTTAAAAAAAATCACATTCGAAAACAAATAAATTAATTTTCTATCAAATAATAGATGCTTTAACTAATACAATGTACAGGATGAAGTTTCAACAAAAAATGGATTTGTTCAATTTCCAGATAAAAACTGTGATAAAAAATTGAATTAAACAAGAAAAAAAACTAATTTTCAACAAAACTGTTAAATTTTTAAGGAAAAAGGTAAATTTTTGACCAAGAAGAATAATGTTCTATAAAAAAACGATTTTCCAACTTAACCAATATATACGATTAATTTTTAATTAATCCTAAAATAGGTATATTTTCAGATGAAGATAAATAATTTTTAACAGAAAAAATTAATTTTCAACCTAGGTGTTAAATTGTCAACCAATCAGATGAATTTTCGACCAAGAAAATTAATGATATACAAAAAAAGACAAATTTTAATCAAAAGAGATGAATTTTCAACGAAATTATTTAATTTTAAAGTAAAGAGGACGAATTATTTACAAAAACAGACAGAATTTTTAACCCAATTGTAAGGCAAATAGATGAATTTTGAACTATAATTATAAATCCCTAATGGGAAAAAAATTAATTTTTTTACTAAGTAGTTCAACTTTAAGTGAATAGCCTAATTTTGCACCTAAAAATTGATTTAAATTTTTAACAATACAGTTGCATTTACAATAAAACGAGTTTGCAAACGAAAAATATTTACCCAATGTCTATTTTTAATCATAATATCTTGAAATCTAAAAAAAAAGCAGGTGAAACCAAAAAATATGTTTTAGTAGATTATGTAACACAACATTCAGCAAAAAAGTCTATTGCTATTATTTATAATGCCGCAAGAAGATCAAAAATATATTCTGTGCTTGAAAAATAAAAAACTAAATGGCATTTATAAAGTTATGATTTATTTATTTCCAACATTATTTTTCGTTGAAAAAAATTATTTTGACAACGTATATAATTTAAAAAGTAATGTTAATACTTAGAATCCAAATTTGTTTATGAATAAACAAAATTTCGACGCTAGTCTTCAAGTATTTGAAGAGTAAATTCAGAATCAATATTCCCAGCAAATTTAATTAAGACGTGATGGAATAGAAATTTTTTTCTTTTAAATTGTGTAATTGTTAGTCTTCGTTCACGCTTAAGACAAGTGGAGGTAAATAAAAAAAGATTGCGTAATTGTGGAACAAACATTCATTTATCGCTGATAAATATTTTTAGAAGTTGATCCACCTTCGCTTCCAATTAAGAGCATTTGAAATCATTGATAAATCCTTTTATTGATTCTGCCATATAAATTGAAGTATAAAGTTACAACTACGAGTATTTTCAAAAACTTCTTTTATTTGGCTTTGTTAAACAAAGAAAAGCAGGGTACAAAAAATCTCCTAACTATTTTAGATCAACGCTATATCCAATTGATATCCAAACTGCAAGAATATAAAATTGGAATTCTATTTCAATAAACAAGTCCATATTGGAAAACAAATATATAGGAAATTCTTATTTTAGATCACATATACGAATTTAAAAATATTTTAAATTAGGAGGCTAATTTTCATTTTCAAGAAACATATAGTGGACTTTCAGGTTTTATTTCCGAATCTAAAATGCGAAAGCAGAACATTTTATATCTGATGTGAAGTCAATATGTAAATAGATCAATTGAGTCTCATCCGAAACTACTTTATCATAAGTCTTATTTGCTAATTCCCACTCAGAAAAATATTTGTTCTGAATTAGAGAAACAAGTTTCTTTCGCGTAATTTCTGCTATTAGACAAATAATAACTTTGAATTCAGAGAAATCATTTCAAATAAAAATTACATTTTTATTGGAACAAAAAAACATTTCTTGAAAGAAAAAACCTTTCTTTGAATCAATAAAAAATTTCTTCGACTTGAAGAAACCTTTCTTTGACTTAGAGGCAATGATAATTTTTCTTTCCCCCCCAAGAAATTTTCTTTTAATCAAAGAATCTTTTTTTTGAGTCCATTCAGTAAATTATAATAATAATCGACAAGATAGCCTTCGTGGCATGAAGTTTGTTTGCAGAGATGTGTTTGTCTTTTTTTATTCCTGTTTTTTAAAATTTGATCGTCTTATTTTTGAAGTGATTGCGAGTTTAAAAAAACACATGTGTGAAGGGTAATCATTTTTTCATGTACCTTTACTACTTTTATGGCTTATAGTATTTGTTTTAGTGAAAATAATTAAAATTTAAAAATCTATTACTTTCAAAATATTTTAAATTTCCATGAAATTTCCAGAAGTTACGAAACAGTGAGATATCTGAGGCGTCTTCATCTATTTTCTGAGTATCTTCATATACTTGTTCCCATAAGACTTGAATCTCAACTCGACTCTGTGGATTTTTAACAGCATATGATGTTTTGTTAAAAAGACGAGAAGGTTGAGTAGAAAATGTAGAATTTTTCTGAATCCACTTTACTTGCCTCACAAGGCACTCAACACAAGGCAGATCAACATGTTCAGGGAGCAAATGAGCGAGAGAATTATTAGTTTCAACTAATTTTTTCATCCAGAGAAAAAACTTTTTTGTGAATTTTTGATTTCCCATTTCTCATGTTAACATAATCGGCTATCTGTAACGGTGGTCTTGCTGGAGCGAGTGGTATGATCTCTGAAGGATTTTGCTCTTCTTCTTGATAAAGAGCTTCATGTTCCCCTTTGCGTAAAAGGATACCTGATCTACTAAATACTAGAGTGTTTCATGAGTATATTCCGAGTACATATTAACACAAGGTTCATGCAGCCTTTGCATGTATCCTCTTCGCGCCAGTAAGCTTTCTTTCCAACAGGTAGGAATGTTCCTCCTGAGACTTATCAACTTGTGTAATTCTTTCACCATTTAAAACAATATTCCATAGTGTTTTCTCACTCTTTCCTTCGAATAGGATTTTCTTATTTTTTTATTTACGTTACCCTTTCTGTTTCGAGATCTACACTTTCTTTGTCGAAAAGAGCCATTCTCGAAAACTTTTCCAATGAATAATGTAAATAACTATGAAGGCATAACGCAACTTTGTCTTACTTCTTGAATAATATCCAAACAGCCACTCAATTTCTCTAATACTCGCTTTGCTACCCGTATATATTTTTACATTCTCATCATTTATGATTGAGAAAGTATTAGAATTGTTGGGAATTTGACATCACGCTTTTTCAACGGATCTCCACGTTTGGAGACCCCCTGAATCCGAAAATCAGGTTTTCACGATGACGTCTGTCTGTCTGTCCAACCGGCCATCCGTCCTGCCGTCCGTCCAGCCGTCTGTCCATAAACACGATAACTCTAGAAAAAATAAACGAATTAAATTCATCTTTGGCACACTTATTTTAGGTCCTAAAAGAAAGAACGAGCTCGTGAACCAGTCATGTTTGATAAAAATTCAAAAAGTGAGCGCATTTAAAAATTTTTTTGGATTTTTTTGAAAAATCGAAAATTCAAGTTTTGATTGCACAAAAAATAATGGAAAATAAAAAATCCATTTTGTGGACAAACTATGTAGGATACGAAAAAAGATGAATTAACAAAAATAGTTATCCCAAAAAGGATCTAGAATTTCGTTAAGAATGACTTCTTGATAGGACGCGTACTTTTTGTTTTATTTGTGAAAAATAACGTTGAAAAAAAATAAAATAAAAAGAAATGTGTGGAAAATCGACGAAAGTTAAGAGAAAAAAAATCCAAAAAAAACCTGTTTACAAATTTCTGTCGGAAATTGAGCGCGCAGCGCGAGTGCCACGATGAGAATGTGTACCTCATAGCCTACAAAGCTTTGAGAAACTTAATCTTTGACTATACTTAATTAAGTAGACAATTCAGAATATGAAGACGCATATAAATACTGCCATCTAAAAGAGACCTTTTTGATAAAGTTTTTCTCAAGCATTTCAAATGCAAAGAATAAATATCCGAGCGCGAAGCGCGAGGTAACCTATTATTGAGCGCGAAGCGCGAGATTCAACCGTCGCGCGCCCAAGGCGTGCTCAAACGTTATTTATTGTTTAGATTATACAACCAGTAACTACCTGTACGCTATAAGTTTATTTTTTGAATCGAAATTATGTTCAAGTAAAGTAGCAATTCGTCATATGGTGGAGATTGTAGTTATAACTTTGTTCCCATCAAACTGCAGTTAATAAGCAAAGATTGGGAGGAGAAAAGGCAGAACTGGAACCCAGAGTCTTCTTGGGTTTATGTTCTTTTTTTATGCTGAAAAGATTACCATACATATATATGTATGTTTATTTCCCGTCTTTTGTTTATTTAGGCCTACATTTTTTAACCTATAATAAAAAGAGAGTAACACCCCCCTTCCTCCCTCGCAGTTCAAAATGTCAGCTTTATTTGTAGTTTTCAGGTTTAAAATTTCTTTTCAATAATTGTATTAAATTGATATGAATACATTCCGAGATATTCAGCATTGAAATTTTTTTCTTTATATTCAAAAAAATTGGCGTAACATGAAGAAGACTCAATAACAAAACTTGATCTTAGAATCACACGTTTTCTTGTGATTTTTTTAAAGTACATGAATTTTTGACAGAGATGAAAAACTTTTTATTTCGACCAACTTTGTCTCAGGGTGGGCAATACTCGTTGACCGGGAGTGTAAATGTAAGTAGCTGTAAAAAACTAGTCTCAAAAATGTCTGTAAATTTAGGTAACATTAATATTTTAAATTCTGAAAACGGATCAAAATTGTATTTGTAACTAATGCGTATAAAAATATACTCCAAATTTCACTTTTACTTTTGCGAGGTTCCAAAAAAAAATTACATTTACCAAAAATGTATTACTGACCAATAATGGTTTTCCTGAGCTAAACGTGTAAGAAAAATTCCTTTTAGTCTAGTTTTTCTACATATTTGATTCTTACTTTCGGCTGTCTAGACGCAGTCTTGGCGCTAACTGAGAGCTCATTACGAATTTGAATATATTAGGACTGTCTAGAAAGAAGCTAGTTTCTATGCTGTTAGAAAAATCTGTATTAAAGTTACACAAATGTGTATAAAATTATCGGCATAAGCGTAAGCTGAAATTTAATATAAATTTTTGTATTAAATTTTTATATACAGGTCGATATAGCAGCTTACTTAAAAACTCAAAGTGTTTTTATTTCTTATATCTTGTCCAATATTCACAATTAAAGTAATAATCTAGGATCCGTCGATTGACATTTATGGAATAAAAAATACTTATATCATTTAATTATTAATTACTCTTAATCAAAATAGACGATTTTGTAATATTTTATTGTTTTGTTTATATATCTTTAATTGTATTTTACGAGTATGTTCAAAACGTTTTTATTTTGGTTTTAGTTTAAGTTTTTCTGATGCGCAATACACTCGGAAATTATTCGTTTTAAAAGTTATTAAATTTCATAACATTGATTATTTCTAAAGAGATTTGAAAAACGATTAATTAAATTTAATAGAACAATATAGTCATGAATAATATATTAAAAATATTTAATATATGATTATCATTTAATTATTATTATTATTTGTAAATATTCAAAATTTACGTATATCCAACTGTAACTCTTTAAGATTGAATAGTTTTCGATTGTATAATAATAATAAGATTGTATAATAATAAAAATCTGATAAATTTTCGAAAATGCTTCTAAGTTTGAAAATGTTTTTAATCTATTCATATCCTCTGAAATCCCCCAAAAAAATTTAGCTGGCTCGAATTTTTGGCGAAATTATGAATATTCATTCAATCTGTGAAAAGATACTTTTAAAAGCTTATAAATTTTCCTTGAAATCTTGAAAAATCAAGAAAATATTTCAGAATATCTCATGTCTAAAAGTTTAGAAATAATTTTATTTTACGGGATTTTACTAATTACATCGAAGAATTTAAGCCTTTTTATAAGATATTTTGGAATTTCTGAAGTTCAGAAGAATAAAAAAATGTTTGATAAATTTTCGAAAATGCTTTTAAGTTTTGCAATATTTGAAATCTATTCAAATCCTCTTAAATACAAACAAATATTTTTAGCTGAATCTAATTTTTTTTTGAAATTTTGAAAAATCATTCCGTACGTTAAAAATTTGCCTTAAAATCATCCCTATTCTAGGAATTTCAGAAAATTTGTTCATTTTCTTAAAGATTTTCGAAATTTCATTATAGCTTGTATAATTTTGCTTTAAAAATTTTTTAAAATATGAATCTATTTAAATATTTTACAGCTTACAATTCTTTTTCAATATCTTTAAATATTCTAAATATTTTCTAGATTGACTCAATTGATTTATTTTTTAGTCTTAGCAAATTGAAACATTTTGCTTTAAAATCGTATACACTTTTTCGAGTGTTGAGGAAATGTTTTTCAATGTTCAATCATCTTATAAATATTGAGAAAATTCTTTTTTTAATCCTTTCAAAATTGTTTCATCTTCTAATCTTCATTAATTATTTAAATTTTTGTGTACATTTTTTTTAAATCTCTTTTAAACTGTTTTGTAATAGTTTTTAATATTCTTTATACATTATTTTTTCGAAATAAAAAATCATTTTCCCTAGGAATCTGAGGAGTTTTATTTCATTTTCTTAAAATCTTACGAAATGCCTAAAATATTTTATAAGCTTTTATTATTTTTAAATCGTTTATAAACTTTCAAGTATTTTATAAACTTAGTCAAATTTGTTTTAAAGTTATCTATTATGGCAGAATGTTATTTTGAAATCTTTTACACTCTTTTTCGAAATTTTCAGGAATACTTATACATTTTTGGAATTGTTTCTTCTTTTTACGCCCTACAAAATTATGCTTACCTAAACTTTTTAATTTTGAAAAATTAAAAGAATTTTCTTAAGGCGTTCTATATTTTTTAAAACGTCCTGAACTTAAAATATGAAATTCGTTGATTATTAATATTTTTCTTAATTTCTTCGAATTCTTTAATTGTTCTTACGTATTTATAATTCTAGGATTTCTAATAATTTGGTAAATTCCTCGAATTAAAGAAATTTAGATTACTTAGATTATTTTAGATATATTTGAAGATTTTTCGGAATTTAGTTGCTTTTGAGAAAGTAGAAAGAATTCTAAAGGATTTAAAAGAGTTTTATTAGAAAGGTTTTAGAAATTCAAAAGAATGAAATTGTGTAAAAATTATTATCGCAAGCCCTTTAAATCTTGTCGGACTCGATATTTTTTTAACTTCTTTGCAATCTTCTAATTTTATTAGGTCTTCTAATATCATTAAATATTCATTTAAATACTTGGATTTTTTTCTATAATTAAAATTCCATGACTTCTTCTTAAATATTTTGAAATTTCTTAGAATCTCTTAGAACCATTTATAAATTGAAACATATTTAATAGAATAATAATTATTTCGGATGAAAAACAACCAGCCTGCTTTATGGCATATACATAGTTTTATCTTTGTTTGCATTTTTATACATAAGACCGAAAAGTCTTCCGGGATTGAAATTGATTTTTATCTCTGTTATTAGATATGTTGTAATGTTTATTTATTTTGAAGGTTTAACGAAGAATAACAATATCGAATATGCAGCATTTCGAGATGCGGTGTAAACAAGCTTCCGCATTTCACTTTATTTTTTTGAAGAATAAATAAAACAAGTAATTTCATTGATGATAAGAGATCGTACATGTAGTAGCCACTTAGTGAGTCACTCGTCATACAGAGTTCTTCAAAGATCAGTTTTCTTTTCCATTTCTGTATCCTTGTTACTATTAAAAAAATGACGATTACTGTTGAGGCTATATTCCTGATTTTCATGATTTTTCTCTACTTTAATTGTGAGTTTAATGAAATATTATATTTACCATTGATAACAAATATTATGAATGGTTTGAAACATGTTTACTGAAAAGTATTGAGTTTCAATTGTCCATTCCTAAAGTTTCCAAACGTACAGATGCTTTTAATTTCACAATAGAGTAATTTTTGAAAGTCTGCTTTGATCAAAACAAGAATCAAAGTGATACTGAAAATATTGCTGTTTACCATTTTTTCAGTTACAAATTATTTTATAAAAATAGACAAAAATATGTTTTAAGAAACTCTTATTTTTTATTAATTAATAATTTCAATATTTTTATGCGTGTGTGTATTACGTGAAAATAAAAAAAATATGTTATGATTTTAAAACTGGTGTGCTAATTCTCGCCGCGCAAAAACTTTTGGTATTTAAAAAAAAATTATTTTTCCAATCGTTTAAATTGGATATGTTCGCGATGGAAAGCTCAATTTTGAAGTTTGGGCAACAAAACTGTGGGTTATCGAATTAGAAAGTCAATAGCACCATTCTTGCGAGTAGCTCCTTCCCAAGTGATAGTAACCTTCTTAGGACAGCCGTGTTCTTAAATACAGGGTGTCTAAAAAGTCCCGGGACGGTTAAATATTTCCTCAGGTAAAATATTTTTCAAAAAAGTGAAGGTCATTCCTGAAGTAAATTTCAACGACGAATTCAATGGTGACCTTCATTTTGATCTTGAAGTTGACCTTTGTGGCTTTTCGAAGGTTAACTTTGTTTTGTTTTTTAATAGAAGCTCCCATTCTTTACATCTGCAATCGATAGAGCGGAAAATTCTACTTTCAGGTACTTACCTAAGTCTTATAAGAGATATAAGTTTATAAGAGGTCAGTGCAATTCTTCAAGTAAATTTCAACAAGAAATTCATTCATTCACTTTTAAAGTGAAAGTAGATTCTTCTGAAAATACTGTATTGTACAAGAAAATAGGATCTCTATTAATTCTGTCCATCATAATTTCATAAAATTTAACCCGACGATCAGGTTCGTCTTCATTGAGCTCTTGTAACCAGGTGAACTTTGTAAGGATGGAAATTAATGCTTTTTAAAATATTTCGCACTGTCTCAGGAGCAACATTACGCTCATCACTAGCTCGACGCAAACTAGGGTGTGGGTTTTCAACAAATGCTTGGGCTATGCCCATCTCCATTTCCTTAGATCCTGCAGATTTTGGCCGACCAGTTCTCTAAAGGTCCTTGATAGATCCATGATTCATAAAGCGCCTTACAGTTCTTTCAATTGTTGATTTTGAGGCAGGATTTAATCCTTCTCCATAACAAAAAGTGCGATTAAAAAGCAAACGAACTCGATCTCCCCAACCACGCATCATTAACACATTTAGCCTCTCTCGTTCCGCAATATTCGTAATATTCGTATGGAAAAACGGTTGCGACGGTGGTTTATTACACCTCGAGAATGGCAGATCACTTAAATATAATATATACGTATATGTAGATGCGTGCACATGTACATATTCGTATACAGTTCGGTAGTATTTTTGGGCGCCAGCCAGGCCCCTGAAATCGTCTTAATTATCACCAAAGAAATTACAATAGCCCGGCAAAATGAGGAGTAATTTAAACCTGTTAGCAACCTGAAAACAAGGGAGAGAAAACACAAAGAGAGGATGAGGACGGGTATCTCAAGGGGTGGGGTCTTGAAATCACAACGGCCAATTTCACTATTTAGAAACAAGGAACTATATTTAATTTACTAACAAAGACAAGGAACCTAAATCACGTGGTTGGACATGTTCACCAGAAACTCTACCGGGGAGTTAATACCACGTGGCCGGACATAATCCGCGTAAACTAAGATGACCC
>NC_046659.1:124558777-124559552 GCF_010883055.1 Belonocnema kinseyi | reverse complement strand
ACTCGACCTCCGTAACATTAAACCTATTTTACGTTTTTTTTTCTTTTTTATTCAATAATTGAAGGCACCGGAGGGGTCAAGTTTGGCAATGGTTGCTGATTATGCCCAGGGCACGCCCAGCATGGTCGCCTTATAACATAGCCATTGCCAGACTTGCCGACCAATAAAAAGAACTGGTTACCTCAGACATCTCCGCAGTCTTAAACGCAGTGACGCAATCGTTAACAACAACAGTGTCCGCCGCTCGCTTCCTGGACGTCTTCGTATCTCGGGATTACTACTAATTCGTTCCAAAAAAATCCCTATCTCTACTTCCAGAGACTAAGCCGGAGAACCAAAAAGTGAAAGTGACAGGTTCTGTACAATGCGCCTAGACCGTCAACTCAACGGGTTTTTCGCGTCAGGGCGCGTTCACAGAACCTCAAGCCGCAACGCACTACCGGAGAAACTCGAAACTACCGACCCTTACCATCTAAGAGTCAATTCTACAATGATTTTCTAAATAAATAGTTAAATACCAGTACAATCCTCAATAACTATCAGTAGTAAGTGAGTTTCTCCGGTTTCCAAAACAAAACAGTCTGAAAGTAAAGTCATTCTAAAAATATGTCAAAGTTCCTGAGTTTTAGCAATAGGCGGGAAAATTTGAAATTACAAAAGGATTAATATGACTTTTACATGTACCAGGTGTATACATATGAAACCGGTATTTTTTCAAGAAAAAAACACATTTATTTCAAGAGAATGATAACAAATATTTTATTCAAAGTATGCG
>NC_046659.1:124548292-124558677 GCF_010883055.1 Belonocnema kinseyi | reverse complement strand
CGCCAATTAGCACAAATGGTAAGTTCCGACAGTGCCTACAAGTGTGCCTACTGGCCGCTAGATGGCAATACCGGTTTCATATGTATACACCTGGTATATCACTAGATAAGGTTTATTAAAAACTATTAATAATTAAACAAAGACTATGATAATGGTTTTACAAATTAGATACTGAATCTATAATTAAATAAAAGTTTTGCTGAGCTTAGGTACAGCGCGCCTAGCAGACAACAATGAACTAATCTCTAGCAACCGGGATAAAAACTATTTTTGATAATCTAGTGCCATTTATCAGCATAAACTAAGGCAATGTCCATACCAGAACCCGATTCCAACCCTTATGAATCTTTTCGGAAGAAGATTAAATAGATGTCGAAGTTTGCTAGCCTCAGTTTCGCGCGAGAAAATTCAAATCAAGCGTGAGCAATAAAATACATTAAAATCAAATAACCACATTCACAGGCCTTATGCCCAAAAATGTATGTTTTAAATGAATGCACGGAAAGCCAAATATACGTCATTTACCGCCAGCACATCGATAACCTAAAGTTGACTTCTACAATGAAAAATATCCAAAGCTCTGGTCATTTTCGAGCGGGAAAATTAAAAAAAAAATCTTTAACTGAAATAGAAAATTGAGTTCAAAAGTAATAACCAGGTTCCATTATCATACATTCCTAATCCACGTAGATCAGTCGCTCTAATATAGAAGTATAAATAGCCTATTGAATAGTTTCGACCGCAGAAGACACGCATGCGCATTTTTACAAGTTCCTTAAACTTACGGCGTAAACAGAGTTACCGATTTTACATATTATAACCTTTCGGTGGTCGCTCGTTGCATAGTCGAGTCTCGATGTTGACGTCCAAAAGATTTTCAATCCGAAGACCAATGAGAGCCCACTTGCCAAGTTTCCGACCATTGATTGTAAATCTTCCCCATTGTCCGTGCCAATGTGATCGATGTGACGTAGAAGGATCAGGGTAGTCGTTGGTAAATTCAGCGAACCCTTGGAAGTGGCAGCTCATCCCCTAAGTCCGTGGCGTTGTTATCGTTCTCGGAGATTTGGAGGTGGTGCATAGGCCATGCAACAAACGTTCGGAAGGTATGAATAAACAATTAACAGTTTTCGATGAGTACCCTGTGGTCGAGACTTCTGTTCTTGGCCCTGGTAATGTTGTTCGCGAATCATGAAATTGAATCCCCTTTTAAAAGTGATAGGTCAATGAAATTTACCCTGCCACACGGTATAGGACTTACGGTATCGCCTTAGATATTGACTTAGGTATCGAAAGGAATACGACACTCACCAAAACACCTGGAACTTTCAATGAAAAATTTTCTTATGATTTTACAAAATTCAAAACGCTGTAACCAAGATCAATACAAAGCTCACCAATGAATTTCTCTTTGAAATTTACTTCAGAAATTACACTGGCCTCTTGGAAAACTTTGTCAATTTCAAATAACCTCTAACTGACCCTAAACGTTACAATTAACCTATGACTTGGGTACGTACCTGAACGTAGAATTTTCCGCTCTATCGATTGCAGATGTAAAAAAGGGGGCTTCCATTTTTTTAAACACAAAGTTGATCTTCAAAAAGCCATGAAGGTCAACTTTAAGGTCAAAATGAAGGTCATCATTGAATTCCTCGTCGAAATATACTTCAGGAATGACCTTCACTTTTTTGAAAAATATTTTACCTGAGGAAATATCCAACCGTCCCGGGACTTTTTAGACACCCTGTATAAGGTGAAGTGTTGGACATACTAAGTCTTACTTAGTTTTGATTTTTAGTAGTAAAAAGTGACTTGAAATGCGAATGATTAAACACTTCCCCTGTGAGCACACATTTGAGATAACCTGAATTTTAGAAAATATTTCTGCCATGAAAATTAATATTAGACGAGATGTGACTAATTTCTGCACAAGAAGTGACTAAGAGTGAATAATGAAAAGAAAATAAAAAGAGGAAAGAAAAAGTAGAAGGCAACAAATGTAATTCCCTTTCTTTTTTATTTTCTTATTTTTTGTTGCTTACTTTCTTAATATTGAATCAAAATAAAAAAAAAACACTTGTAAATGATTTTCTCTAACGTTTCAATACTTATACAGCACATTTATCAAGTCTACTGAAAATAATTACATGTGAGAAGAGAAACAAAACCAATGTTTTTATTAAAGGAGTTACCTCCTTATTCTTGTTTCTTCTTTCACATTTTTGTCCAAATTTTTTTCTATTTGAGGAAAATTATTTTTTCTTTTTACAGGCACTTTTTTTTAAATTACAATAGGAACATTTCAAAGTGGTTGTCGGATCGTTGGATTCTGGATTTTTTTCAGAAGTCCTATACATAGATTGCTCATTGGTCGCTCCATGTAATTTTAAATTTGATTTTATTCTAATTTAAACTTCTTAAATGATTTTCACACCTTTAAAGGAATTTCTGAATCATTATTTCTATTTGTGCATGAAAAGATATTTTACAACATTTAAATTTTCTGAAAATCTATGGTAAATACAAATAATGCAAATTTTGAAATCATTAAGACTTTTAAGAATTTCAAAGTTTTAAGGTAGTTGTCCTGCCAAAAGTCAAATTCTAAAATAACATAGGTTTCCCATGATTTTAAGAATCAAGATATTATACCTGATGTCATTTCAAATAAGAAACATTATTTCTCATGAAAACTGTTAAAATTCGCAAAAAAACATTAATTTTTATCATATTTTTTGCAATTGAATTTCTTCTGTCCTTCGCTTCTTACTAATTTTTAATAAATAATTGCATTTTGATAAATGACGGCTTATTTTTTCGATGAAAATATTCTCTAAAGATCTACTGTTTTTCATTTTAAAAACAATTGAATAATCCTGAAATATAAATATTTGTTTAAAAAATGTTTGCTTAAAAAAATTGTGCTAAGGACTTCAGCCACATAAAGTAATAATTTTAAAATTAGGATCATTATAGTTGCAGATATTTTGTTCCAGAAAACGAGCCGTTTTTTATTTGAAATTACATCAGTTATAATACTTTCATTCTTGAAATTAATGAAAAACTATTTTTTCAGATGTTTGACATTCTGCACGGCATATACCTTAAAGTTTAGTAATTGAAAAAATTTTGGTAGACAATTTTGCATATTTTGACCATTAAACAATCTCTAAAAAATCTTATAAAATTTGACTATTTTATAAAATACATAAATTTTCATAATTGTTATAATTTTTATGATATTAAACAATTTGGAAATTTATATATTATTATAATTTTAGAAATTTACATGATGCCAGATATTTTAAAATTTTGATAAAATTTATAAATTTTTGAACAGTTAACAATTTTTTAAATTTGGGAATTTGAATAAAATTGGTAAAATTAAAGAATTTTGATAATTTTAGAAATTTTAAACATTTTTGAAATTTTGAAAACATAAGGAAACTTAGATTATTCAGAAATTGTCAAAAGTTCTTGAAATTTCAGCTGTCACAGGCATCGTAGAGTGTTTACATAAAAAAACATACCCGCATACCTCAGTTTCAGGTCAGGCCTGAATAAGTAAACTGCAAGGTTCACGAAGCGTTGGGAAAAAAGTAGTTTTGCACGCAATTAGAAACAGAAATATCCACTTTTATCAAAGTGTGAGAGAATTTGAGATACTAGAGTTTTCTCCATCCTTGTTCTGAAAATTCCAAATTGTTAGATTAATAATGGTTTCATTTACAATGATTTAATGTCTTAAGCATAAAACATTATTACAAACATCCAAGAGTAAAGCTGCTGTCCGGCGATTCAGTGATGCGAGTCGGTTCCAGCCTTAACCGAGGCCCGGCTGGCAGTGCCCTGTAGGGAACCGCTCGTACCCGGAGGTAGAAGGCTCGCTTTACAAGCACGTGGGCAGAGTTTTGGTAGAGGGCCCGTTCACGCCGTGAGACACGAGCGCCGCTGACCACGTGTTTGGACTCGAGGACCTTTTTTTCTTTTCTTTTTTTTAGGGATGGAAGAGTCCCGTCTCCTCCTGCCTAAAGTGCTTAAAAGGAGAGGGAGTAAACAAAGAGAAAGACGGTAGAGCTTCAGGGGTATCGTAGCGCCCGGAACAGTCGGAGCTATAAAAATGTTACCGGCCTCGGAAGTTTCTTGAGTTTGTTGAGTGACGCGCGCACCGGTTCTTATGCTCATCGCGCAAGAGCTTGAGTGGGGAAGGGGAGCGAACGCCAGCCAGCGGATTGGTCCAGGCTTCTCGTCCAATAGAGCTACCAATAGTAGTTGCCGCCTTCCGTGTCCCCTTCCTCGTCAGAATAATTCGCGCGCTGACTTACACCTTTGAAGCGCGCAATAGAAACTACATTTGAAATTATAAAATACATCGGCGAAAAACATACAATAGAAAAATTAGAAACTAAAGTTACAAAAGATTGAAGAAAAATTTTGAAGAAAGAAATTATGTTTATGGATTACTTTGAGAAATTCTTAGGTTGGCCTTCACTGACCGCTTTCTTTCGGGCGGGAAGAGATTGGCGGTGGGGGGAAATAGAGACAGGTAATAGCGTGCACATGCTTTTCAGGCTTGTCTCTGAAACACGGGGCTGACGCGTGATGGAACATTTTTCCGTCAGCAGCTGCGCTAGGTGTGTTCTCATAACTCGCTTTCTTCTCGTCCCGAGTGTTATGGCTGATGAAGAAGCGAGCTCGTCAAACCCCATTAGGAAGTAACAAACCAGGAGTGATTTGCCGGCTCGGGTTTATTTAGTAAACAAGAGCAGTGAATTTGTAGTAGTCAATCGATTTTTTAATGGTTTTCAACTTATGGGACTTAGTGGATTTTATGAACTCTTTAAAAAACTAGAAAATAATCTTATGCATAAACGTTAATCTTAGCTTTCACTTGCTCTTTCGTTAATTCCAGAATGCCTGCAAACTTCTCACTAACATTTAAGTTTTATCAGGTGAAAACTGAATTCAGGTTACGAGAAGTTAATAACAGGTAGTTTTTATTTTTCCGAAACCTGAACTTTTCTCATCTGATATTTTGATCATTCTTTCAAAAATGATATATTTAATAAGTTTAATTTTCTGATGATCGCTCTGAAAGTTTTTATTTCGAAATCTAATGCACTGCTAACTTTTTACGAGGCAAATATTTATTTAATTTTGGATATTTTTTCTGAGTTTAAAAAGTTTCGAAAAAATCACTGGTGTCAAGGTTTCTACTATCTGAACATATCGTTTAAAAACTTTGAAAAAAATCGCGGTATCTCATTTTGATATGCTGAAACAGATTTTTCCCAGCAGCAATGATAAAATAACCAAATATTTCTCACCGCCCACCATATTACTATTTTGCAAAAAAATGATAAACCTAATTTTTTTTTTACAAAATTGGATGCTGCTTCCAACTTCATTGAGCTAGATCTGGAAGATGGCTCTGTTTATTATAATTTAAAACATTACAATGGGATACGGCCTTGGGTGAAGGTACCGGATAAATCTAGAAAATATGAAACATATACAGCTTGTGTAAAGTATGGCGAAGGGGTCACACCACATGATTATGAGAATCTCATACAGATTGGATTTGTTGAAGGTCACGACCCAAAGGCTGCTTATCATCCAAAGAAAGTTAAGATAGTTTGGGGAATTGAATATTTAACAGGAACAAAATTCGATTATTATCATGGTGAACCCGAATTGTTGAACGACGAATACCGCGTGTTTATAACTATAAGAGGAACTAACAATATCTTAACTTCGAAGCTGAAATTAAGAGAATATGGTGAAAGCGCAAGCCAAGAGATATTTAAACCCATTTTGGAGAAAAATAGCGAAAGAAACAATCGAGAGCTCTACACCGGTGGAACACGTGACGAACTTGAAGAACGTGAACGTGTTCAACGTGCATCAACGAGCCGACCAGGTTTGCGTAATCGGGCACAACCTGTTCAACGTGAACAACCTATTCAACGTGAACAACCTGTTCAACGTGAACAACCTTTTCAACGTGAGCAACCTGTTCAATGTTCACCATCGTGCGTTAAAAAAATCTGGGATAAAGTTTGTTGCGTTTCCTCTCGTAACTCAAGTCAGTGAAGAAAGATACACATGATTTATAAAATATTTTATTTTCATTTTAAATAACTATGAATTTACTTATTGCCTAATTTTTGGAAACACCGTAAAATAAAAAGAATGACGATATTCGATTAGTAACAAGAATATATATATATATATATATACTTGAAAAATGATGTATGTAAAAGCAAGCCTTTATAAATCTCTTCAATTGTTTAAAGTGGAAGTAGTTAGTTGGAAATTCACAAAGGCAATTGCCAAAAATATATTAATGACCATAAATGATCTTTCTTAGCTAGTCGTCTTAAAAAATTTCCTGTCAGTCTAGTTTTGCTACTTTTTACACTGTGAGAGAAATGTGTATTAAATCTAATACACATGTGTATTGAGTAATTTGCATGAACGATAGTTGAAATTTAATATACATTTGATATTAAATTTAATATACAATTCGGAATAGCAGCGTCCTTGAAAACTGAAAGTGTTTATATTTCTTTAAATGATGTCCGATATTCGCAATTGAAGCAATAGTCTATAATTCGTCGATTGAATTTCTTTTTTTTTTATTAGAGTCCAAAGAATGGGTAGACAATTTCCCAAACTTTGTCCCAAATTGTAGAAATTTAATGTGAGAGTACTTTATTATATGTTAAGTCTGTTTTTTGTTTGTGTTATTATACATTTTAGTGTGAAATCTAATTTTATTTTTGTATAACTTAAATAATGTAGCATGTTTAATTATTAATAATCTAAAAACACTGATGAAGTTCTTCTGATCTTGTATGGAATAAAATTATCTTAGCGATTATCGTGAATATAAATGAAATTGATTATAAGCGATTTTTTAAGGAGTTTTTGTATGCATAAAATATTAATTTTATTATAAATTGGTATTTTACATTTAATAGTATTTTAATCAGTGTATAGAAAATCACTAACATTAAAAAAGTGAATTCAGAACATAATAAAGTATAATAATACAAGCTTCGTTATTTTTTAATTATTAGTTCGCACAACGAGCACTTCTCATGTTTAAAAATTGCTTATGTTTTATTAAAATAATCATCAAAATATTATGAATTGAAAATAATATCCGATAAAAATTAAATACGAAATACAAGCTGGGTGTAGAAAGTTTAAAGAAAGGCTCAATAAATACTGGGAGGTTTCAAGATGATTAAAGGAGGACTTGAATGCTGGGAAGTACTAGGTGGATTAAATAAGCGCATACAAAATACTCGCTGGTTTTAGGAGGATTGAAGGACAAATTGAAAAATACTAAGCAGGTCCAAGGAACGATTTGGAAAATACACGGAGTTTCTAGGAGGATTAAAATCGGACCTACAAATACCAGGAGGTCAAATGAGATTGAAAGAAGGGCTTGAAAAATAATAGGTTGTGTATATATAATAAATAAATATGAATTACTTCCGCTAGAATTTCACATTATTTGTCATTTATAATATTTCATAGCAGTTAGAACATTCCCATCCAAAGTTGCGGTTGTAAAAAAGTGTTCGACTTCCAATTTATTCAAATTTATAACATTGATATTTTCTAAACTGATTTGAAGAAAAGTTTATTAGACAGAAAAGACTTATTAATAATATTCATAATAATATTAAGAGTAATATTGATTTTATAATTTTAATAATAATTATTATTATGATTAGTTTTATTTTCAAATATTATTCATTTACGAATTTTTAACGGAGAGTCTTGAAGATTTGAAGAATTTTGGATTGTCAATCTTCAAAATTAGGCTCTCAATAAAAAGGATCAAATCACATTACTTTTTATTATAAGTCACAATGATAAAAGTATTCGAAAATCCATATCTTTTAAATAGAAAAATTTCCCATTACAACTCTTGTAAACGGTAAATTTTGCAATTGTCAATGTTTAATATTAATTATTTTCTAATCTAAAATATTTTAAATTACAAATTCTGCAATTTTTATATCATTCAAATAGATTAAAAATTTTTTTAATTTCGAAGATTTATAATTGAAAGATAAAAAATTTTGGTACACGAAACATACATTTTCGGAAATGCTTTCAGATTAAAAAATATTTCCAATCTATTTAAAGCCTCTTCAAATCCTAAACAAGTTTTAGCAGACTTAAATTTTTTTTCAAAACTTTAAATACACATTTAAAATGTAAAACGATTTTCTTGAAATCTTCTTAATTCTCCTAGGATTCTTAAGAAAATTCAAAAAGGTTTTTGAGTATTTCATATCTAGAATTAAAACAAAAAATTATTTCACAGGATTTTAATAAATATAAGGAAGATCTTAAACCTTTTTAAAAGATATTTTTAAATTTTAGAAATTTGGAAAACATTCGAAATATTTAATAAATTTTTGGAAACGTTTCCAAGTTCTAAAATATATTAAATCTATTCAAATCCTCTCAAAATGCTAGAAATACTTTCAACTGACTAGAATTTTTCCTAAGGTTTATAAAAATTATTTATAATGTAAAAAAAGCCTTAAAGTCTTCCAAATTTTTCTAGGAATTTTTAGAAAATTTGTTTATTCACTTAAAACTTTTCAAAATCTTTTAAAGCTTTTAAAGTTTTGGCTTAATATAAAAAATAAATTAATTTGATAAAATCGTTCACCACTTAAAATTCTCTTTAGATCTATTTAAATCTTCCACTGTTTCTCGAGTTCTAAACAAATCTTTTTAAATTTTTTCATAATGTTCTTTTTTTAAAAAACGGTGTTTCCATTAGAATTTCAGAAACTTACTAAAATTTGTTCTAAAGTTTTCTATTATGAAAAAATGTTATTATAAAATCCTTTTCACCCTCTTTCAAAATTTTAGAAAATAATTAACAATTATTTGCGATTTTTTTCTATTGGTGCCCTGCAAAATGGTGATTACCTAAACAATTTTGGAATCCTGAAAAATCAAAAGAATTGTTTTAAAGTCTTTTATACTTTTACCAGGTTTCTGGATATGTTGAAAACTTAAAATTATTCTTATAAAAAGTTTCATATTTTTTTTTAATTTTTCAAATTAGAATATTCAAAAAATTTTCTAAGATTTTTTTGGAAATTTGTTTAGTCACTCGAAACTTTTCAAAATTCTTTTAAAGCTTCTAAAGTTTTGTTTTAAAATTTTTCAAAAAAATTTGCGCCTTGTAAAGTCTTTTACAGCTTGAAACTCTCTATCGATCTTTTCAAATCTTGTACTCTTTTTCGAAATTTAAAGCAATCTTTTTCAATTTCCTATTAATCTTATTTTTTCAAATAAAAATATTCCCATTAGTACTTGGTACACTGACTTACATTTTTTCTTAAGTTATATATAATGGCAAAATGTTATTTAAGAATCTTTTACATTCTTCTTGAATGTTTTGAAAATAATTTTAAATTGTTCGTCATTTCTTTTCTCTTTCGGTTTCCGGCAAAATTGTGATCACCTAAAAAATGTTTGAATCCTGAAAAATTAAAAGATTTGTTTTAAAGTCTTTGATATTTTTATTTAATTTTTTTTTTAAATGTCCGTAACCTAAAATTATTGTTTTTTAAATTAAACTTAAGCCATTCAAAATTTTCTAAACAAGCTTTAAAAAATGCAATCACGCTATCTCTCGAAATTACTAGAAAGCTTCTAAATTTTTTTCGAATTCTTTGAAATCAAAATATTCGAAAAAATTAAGGAATTCAAAATATTTAAGATTTTCAGGAAATTAAGCACATTTCAAGAATGTAAGGAATTCCGAATATCCAAATAATTCAAGGATCTTAGTAAATTCACAGAATTGTAGCCATTGAAGCGATTTATTTATGGAATTTAAGGAATTTGAATAATTTACTAAGAGCTGAATATTCCAGGGATTCCTTAATTAAGGCGTCAACTTGTGAAAATTTGTTTTAAGGTTGGTAGATTGTTTGTATTCTTTCACACTCAATACAAGTGGAGGCAAATGAAGAAAGACTGCGTATTTGCCTAACAGGCATTCATGTATCACTGTTTAATGTTTGTAGAAGTAGATCTGCCTTTGCTTCTAATTTAGAACATTTATAATCATTGATAAATCCTTCCATTGATTCTCTCATATAAGTCGATATATCCAATTGATAAAAAATTTCTAAACATATACGATTTTTAAAACTAAAGAGCAAAGCATTGGCAACAGTAATTTGGTGATTGTGAATTCTCTTTTGATAAAGCTCCTTGAGCATTAACGAAGACATTCACATCACGTTTCTCGTTCTGTGCAGTTGAGTTTCTTCTTGAAATTGTATATTATTTCCATCAATGTATATTCTTACCATTCATTAAATGCATTA
>NC_046659.1:124514172-124548282 GCF_010883055.1 Belonocnema kinseyi | reverse complement strand
ACCTTTTCTGATAAGAATGTAAAAATATATAGGAACTTCTTATTATAGAACACAGTTATGATTAGAAAAAAAATGGAATCAACAGGCGCCAATCAAAAAGTAGTTCAAGTATCAAAAACATCCATCAAAAAAATATCCCTTTATGACTTTTAATATTTCTTTCAGTAAAAACAATGAAGTTGTCATGTTCTATTACAATTCTAATTTTTTAAATTGTATGCATGAATGAAGCCTTGAATGTTCTCAGTTTATTATATGAATAAGTGAGAAGGAATTTAGAGATTACGAATGTTTTATAACTTTACCCTTTTTAAAATCTTTTTGAATCTTAATTTTGAAATCTTCAACGTTTCAAAATAAAAAATTTTAATTTGTATTAATAAAAAAGTTGCAATCTCAAATATAAGCTATTCAAACTAAACCTTCAGAGCTTTCAAATCCTAATATAAAAAATTTTAATTTCTCTTCTTTAAATTAGGAGCTTCCCATGATTTTCTTAATAATTAATATGTGAAATAATAATGAAACTTTTCTCCGAATCCTTTCAAATTTTGTTAAATATATTGAAGTTTACAAAAATTTTAAAGCCCTTAAAATTTTGTAATTCTTCATGATCTACTTGAAATTTTGTTAAACCATTAAAATTTTGTTAATGCTTCTTATATTCTTAAATATTCATTAAAATACTTTTATTTCTCTTGAATCAAAGACCAATGCAATGACTTATTTGAAGTTGTTTTAAAATTTTTTTAAATATTTTTAAAAATAATTTTAAACTTGTAAATAACGACAAGTTATAATTTTTTAGAATGGATGACGCATCAAGTGGATGTCGAGAATATTCTTTGCTTGTGCTATTTTTTAATTGTTTAATCCATTTATATTGTTTTAATTTTTGTTTCGTTTTAAAATACAAGGTCATATTTTGTGGAAATAAGAAAACGCTTGACGAGTATCAAAATAATATTTCTTGTTGAAAACGTTTTCCATTATTTAGATAAATTTCATTAACTATCGATTCTTCTTCTTTATTCATAATGTGTCTCCTAAGGGTTCACATGTCTTCCATTCCTTACAATCTTTCCGTTTAAATCTATATATTTTTTACAATCTTATCCTTTGTATATATACAGTTATTTACAACTATTTACATAAAGTCTTATATCTAGTTCCTTATTTCTATTTCCTGCGTTAGCGCAATTTAGGACTTGTTAGCAAGCGAGTGAGCGAGCGAACGAAAGCGAGAGTGCAAGCGAGAGAGAGAGAGAGAGAGCATGAGAACGCAAACGCATCTTAGTCTACTTAACTTTTACTTTACCATTACTTACAATTTTCACGCTTCTAATCTAAGCGACTTCCGTTTCCTTTTTCTTTCACTTTTTTTATACCCCCATTTACCTTTTTCACGTGCATTCTTTCATTCTCCCTCACTCGCACCTCTAGCACCCTCCAACTCCTTCATCCATTCTTCTCCTAATCCATCTTCGCCTAGAATCTTAACCACATTTTCTTGCCAGCTACCTTTATCTTCCATTCCTCTCCTACATCCTTCCCATACATGCTCCCATGTTTCCTCCTCCCATTCACATATTCTACACATTCTGTTCTCTTCTTTTTCCCAGTACATCCCCTCCCTTACCTCGCTTCTCAGTATAAATCTTGCTATTCTGGTCCACCTTCTCTCTCCCCATCCCTTTTCTAAATACTTTGGCAGCCCTTCCTTTTTGATCATCTTATACCATTTATTGTATTTTGATTCCTCAATCGCCCCCCATCTTTCTGTTAATTGTCTCTCCCTCTCCCTTTTTTCCAATTCTTCATATTTTAGTCCAGTCCCGTTTTCCATTTCTCTATCATTAAAGAACTCCCCCTTTTTTTCTTCCCACCTCGTTAATTCGATCGCCCTCCCTCTCCTCTCTTCTACCTCCATTAAACACTTTCTCGCCAACTCCCTTCCCTTTCCCTCCCTCAGCTTGGTCTCAAATTTCCATGCCCTCTTACCTGCTCTAATACTTAACTTATCCCTATGTGCTTCTTCTCTCACCATATATCCTGGCGTTTTCCAGTCTGCCCCTAGTGTCCACCTTATATACCTTTCTTGTAAACTCTCAATATTTTTCCATTCTTTCCATCCCCATATCTCTGCTCCATAACCTAAAACCGGCCACACCAGCGTATCAAATAACCACATTCTCCTTCTCTAATTTTTTTTGAACCTCCGTTTTCCTATTCCCCATATCTGTTTCATATTTCTGCTGCTTTTTTATCCTTTCTCTTACATGAGCTGTATGATCTCCATTCGTCTGCAAGATATATCTCAAATATTTATACTCTTTGACTTCTTCTAACTTTATTCCTTTCCATCTCCCTGTTCATTCTTTCTTCCTTCCTCCTCCTTTTTTAAACATCATTATCTTTGTCTTTTCTACATTTACATTCAGTTTTTTCCCATCTAAGTATTTCTCTAATTCTGTAATTAATCCCGCCATCCCTTCTTCATCCTCTACCATCAACACTATGTCGTCTGCGTATGCCAGTGTATATATCTTTTCCTTCCCTATCCTAACTCCTCCCTAACCCTTTCTCCTCATTTCTTCTTCCAAGTCTGATATTAATAAATTAAATAAAAGTGGGCTCAGAGAACACCCTTGTCTCACACCTCTCATAAACCAGAAACTATCTCCTACTTGCTCTCCTACCTTTACCCTGCTTCTTGTCTTCCTAAAAATGTCTGATACTCTCTTTATTAATCCCTCTCTTATCCCCTTCTTTACCATAAATTTGTCTATTTCGCCTCGGTCTAATGAGTCAAACGCCGCCTTCAAGTCCACGAATATTGCTATCATTGCCCCTTTTTCCCTTTTAATTCTCTTATTTACTAGATAGTTCAGAACATATATGTTGTCCATTACCCCCATTCCTTTTCTAAACCGTGTCTGATTCGGTAACTCGATCTTTTTTTCTTCAACTTCTATCTTCAATCTCTCCGACAAAATAGTTACATATACTTTATACAGTGTTGGCATCAACGTCACCCCCCTATAATCTTTAACCTCCTCTCCCTTGCCTTTCTTCGCTATTAGTATAACTACTCCTTTTTTCCATAACTCTGGCCACCCCTCTCCTCTCCATACTCTATTACACATTATCCATCCCAAATTCTCTAGCTCCTCCCCTCCATATTTCCATACTTCATTTGGGATCTCATCTATACCAGGTGCCTTTCCATCCTTCATTATTCTTAAAACTTTAACTATTTCTTTCCTTGAAATTTCCTCTTCCTCGTCTCTTTCTCTATCATATTTTCCTCCCTTTAAAACTTTTCTCTCTACTCCTCCTAGCAAATCCAAAAAATATTTCTTCCATTCTATCATTTCAATGTCTTGGTTTACTCTTTTTCTTCTTTTTCTTTCTCTATTTACTACCTTCTATACCTCTTCTTCCGTCCTAGCCTTTTCCGCCTCTTCCTCAAACCTTTTATTCTCTTCCTCTTTCTTCTGATAACACAATTCAGGATACTCTTTCTTTTTCTTCCTAAATTCTTGCCCATTACTTTTTTCTTTTTTCCATTTTCTTAATTCCTTTCTGACCTCCTTTTTTTCTCTTTGCAGTCCTCATCCCACTCACTTCGATTCCCCCTTTTACTAACTTCATTATTATTTGTGTACTCTAATCCTATTTTTATTTCTCCTATCATTTTTTCCATCTCCTCGTCCACATTTCCCTCTCCTATTTTGATATTTCTTATTTTTTCTCTGAACTTTTCCTTTCCTTCCCTTGACCAATCCCCTTTTCCTACACTTTTTACATTTGCTCCCCTTTTACTCATATTGCTATTCCTTTTTTCTCCCTCTAATGTCACTATTAAGGGAAAGTGATCCGAATCAATATATTATCCTACTTCTATTTTCTTAACCTTCTCTCTTACCTCATCATCCACTATCACATAATCAATTACCGTTCCCCTTTCACTTCCTGAGCGTGTATATTCTCCTTTTTTATCCCCTTCTATATTCCCGTTTAAGATATACCATCCCAACTCCTCCAAGCTCTTTAACAACTTTTTTCCCTCCCCATTTAGTACCTTATCTTTGGGTTTTCTTCCTTTCTCTCCTCCCCATTCCCTTCCTCCTCTGTCTCCTGTTCTCCCATCGAAATCACCACCTATTATCATCCTAATCTCTTCTATATTTTCTTCAATCATTTCTTTAATCTCCTCTGCTTTTTCCTGCATATCACTGTTCACATAAATCCCCACTACCTTCCACTTCTCTCCTCCCATCATAGCCTCTTCTACTATAACTCCTTCTTTTTGTTCATTTCTGTCTTTCTTATCTTTCCCTGTTATACATTCATTCCATACTCCCATCACCATTCCTCCCATTGCCCTGCCCTTTTTATTCTTCCTCTTTGCATTTTGCACTTGCCATTTGTAACTACTTGGTAACCTTCCCCTTACTCTTTCCCATCCCTTGTAATCTAACCACGTCTCCATCATTATGACTACATCACATTGTATCAAATTTCTCATAAACTCCTTATCCTTTCTATCTAATCCTGCTATATTCCAGTAACAAATCTTTCATTCTTCCCTATTTTCGTTTCTCATCTATTTTTCCTTCTTACTATTTCTTATTTTCCTATCTCCCGCCCCTTCCTCTTCTAGTTTCCCTGCACCTCATTTCTTACCATCTCTTCCCTTTCTTTATCCTAATCCCACCATACTCCATCTATCTGAATTCTCTATCATCCTCTATTCTCTCCGGACTACCATATAGTAACCTCTTATTTGTCATCACCTCCCTCTTATGTTCCCATTTTTTTAGTTTCACCAGTACCATTATCTCGCCTCTTCTCACTTCCCTTCCTATATTTCGTATTTTCTCTATCTGTACCTTAGCATCAATCCTTTTTAGTACTTCGTCCACCCCTTCCTTCAGCTCCTTCCCCTCTAATCTTATACCCTATATCACTATGTTCAATTTTTTTTCTTCGCTCTCTTTCCTCTCTATTCTTTGTTCTATGTTTCTCAGCCTTTCTATCTTCTTATTCCCACTCTCACCCCTACTGCACTTCCCGTTTGAGCTTTCAAGTTTCTTCATCCTACCTCTTATCTCCTCTACCTTTGTATTATTAACTTCTTCCTGCTTCTCTAGTTTTTGCTCCAGTGACTCCATCCTTTTTTCCAACTTTTCCCTGATTTCTTCCCATTTTTTTATTTCTTTCTTAATTTCAGCCATTTCCCGCCTAATTTCCTTCGTTAATTCCTCTCCCCTTTATCCTGCTTTTCTTCATAAATCCTTATTACCTCTATCATCACTTCTCTAATTTCATTTAGCCTTTCTTCTTTCATCGACATTTCATTTTCATCTCCGCTACCGTCGGCATCCTCCCTGTTATCGCTTTCCCTACCAAACTCTGCTTTTCCGGCAGCGATCTAAACATTTTCTGGTATTTTATACTCGCCCCGATATCTCAAATTTTCCCGCCTTCTATTTTTTCTGCCTCCATCGTCGCTGTCTGTTACCTGTCACAATTCCCACTACTTTACACTTTCATGCTGGAAACGGAAGTCCACGATCGATTCTTTAAGCAATTAATTATCACTCGCTTCTGACTATTTTGAAAAGGTAGAGAAAGTTCTAGTTCTTCCAATCTTTTAGAACCATGTCGCTTATTATAATGATGCCTCATTTTTCGATATTGTCATAATTGTTTAAACAACTATTATTTGAATAAAACGTATTTTCATTATATTATTGATGCACAAATTAACTCTCTTATTAATTTCAGAAGAAAAAAGAAACTTTTACCAATCTAAACACCTACCTCTAGTTTCGTATCATACTCTCTTACCTCATCATCCACTATCACATAGTCAATTACCGTTTTCCTTTCACCTCCTAAGCGTGTATATTCTCCTTTCTCATCTCCTTCTATATTTCTATTTAAGATATACCATCCCAACTCCTCCAAGCTCTTTAACAACTTTTTCCCTCCACATTTAGCACCTTACATTTGGATTTTCTTTCTCTCTCTTCTACCCATTCCCTTCCTCCTGTGTTACCTGTTTTCACATTGAAATCCCCACCTATTATCAGTCTACTCTCTTCTTTATTTTCTTCAATCATTTCTTTCATGCCCTCTGCTTCCTCCTGCATAGCACCGTTCACATAAACCGCCACTACCTTCCATTTCTCCCCACCCATCATTACCTTTCCTACTATTATTCCTTCTTTTTTTTCTATCCTGTCTTTCTTATCTTTCCCTGTTATATATTCATTCCTTACTCCCATCACTATTTCTCCCATGGCTCTGCCCTTTTTATTCTTCCAATTTGCATTTTGCACTTGCAATTTGTAATATCATCGTAACCTTCCCCCTTGACCTTTCCCATCCCTTTTCTTCTAGCCGCGTCTCCATCATTATGACTACATTCCATCGAGGAAAATTTCTTATAAACTCCCTATCCTTTCTCTTCATTCATGCTATATTCCAGTAACAAATCTTCCATTCTTGCATACTTTTATTTCTCATCTTTTTTTCCTTCCTGCTATTTCTTATTTTCCTATCTCCTATTTCTTCTTCTCCTAGTTTCCCTGCACCTCAACTCTTACTATCTATTCCCTTTCTTCATCTCAATTTCACCACACTCCTTCTAGCTGTATTCTCCCATACTTAACCTCTCATGTTCCTTTCCCTTTAATTTCACCAGTACCATTATCTCCCCTTTTCGCTCTTTCCTTCTTCCATTTCCTCATTTGAAAACAGGTTTTATTGGATTTTTATCTTGTAACTTTCGTCGTTTTTTCACACATTTTTTTATTTAATTTTTTTCAACGTTATTTTTCACGAATAAAACAAAAAGTACGCGTCCTATCAAGAAGTGATTCTTAACGAAATTGTAGATCTTTTTTGCGATAACCATTTTTGTAAATTTATCTTTTTTTGTATCCAACATAGTTTGTCCACAAAATGGAATTTTTTTCCATTATTTTTTGTGCAATCAAAATTTGAATTCGCTATAACTCTGATTATTTTCTTTTTATCGAAAAAAGTCATTAGGATAAATTGTTTGTTCTTTTCAATACTATAAACATGCGTACATGCAATTTTCAAATTCAGAAAAACGTGGTCTCAAAAATTTTCAAAATACTTTCATTTTTTGAATTTTTATCAAAAATGGCTGCTTGACGAACTCGTACTTTCTTTTAGGACCTAAGAACAGTGTGCTAAAGATGAATTTGATTCGTTAATTTTTTCGAGAGTTATCGTGTTTACGGACGCACGGTCGGACGGACAGATAGATAGACAGACGCCATCCAGAAAACCGGATTTTCGGATTCAGGGGGTCTCGAAACGTGGAGAACCGTTGAAAAAGTGTGATGTCAAATTTCCGAAAATTCTAATACTTCCTCAATCATAAATGTTGAGAATGTAAAAACTTATTCATGACCAATAATGGTCTTTCTGAGTTAACCGTGTGAAAAAATTCCTTTTATTTTAGTTTTGCTACATATTTAACTGTTACTTTTCTGGAGTCTAGACCAAGTCTTAGCGCTAACTATGAGTTCTTTACGAATTTGAATATATTAACACTCTCTTGGTATAAGCTAGTTTCTACACTGTTAGAAAAATCTGTATTAAATTTAATGCAAATATGTATGAAGTCATTATCATAAATGTTAGTTAAAATTTATTTAACATTTTTTCTTAAATTTAATATACAAGTCGAAAAAGCAGCTTGCTTAAAAACTTAAAGTGTTTTTATTCCTTTAAATCGTGTCCAATATTTGGAATTAGAGTAATAATCTGGAATTCGTCGATTGAATTGCTTTTTATGATTAAATTATTTTTGAATAAGTAGGAGAGTGTAGCATGTTGGATTATTAACAATTTAAAACCATTGCTAAACTTATTTTGATTTTGTGTGAAATGAAATTATATGATTGATTATCCTGAATATAAATGAAATTCATCCTATAGAAAGTAATGATATTAATTAATTATTAATTACCTTTTATTTTTGAGACGATCTTTTTAAAAAATTCGGCCAGCTTCTAAAAATATCATCTAAATTGATAAAAAGTACTTATTAAAAAATATTTAATAATAAAATAATATTTAATTTTCTATTACAAAAAAACTATCTTACGTTGTTCACATTTTTTCCAAATGGAATTACATTAGTAGAGAATACTTTATCAGACTTTATTTTAGTTTAAGTTAAATTTATTACTTGATACTTTGAATCATGTGTTACTCGGTCATCAATTCCCGACGTAACATTTAAAAAATGTTATTTGGAATATTGTACTTGTTTGTTAATATATCTTCGATTATAATCTATAAGTATGTTCAAAAAGTTTTAATTTTAGCTTGATTTTAAGTTCTGCTGATGCGCAATACTTTCAGAAATCATGTATGTTTAATAAATAAACAGAAATTAATTCCGCTAGAATTTCGCATTTTTCGTTATTTATAATATTTTGTAAAATTTATAGCACTCCTATTTAAATTTTGGATCGAGAAAAGTATTCGTCTGCAAATTCATCAAATTTGATATAATTAGTATTTTCTAAAGAATTTTGAAAAACAGTTTATAGAACATAAAGGATTTCTTGACATTAATGATGATATTAATAATGATATAAATAATCATATTGATTTTCAATATTATAATAATAATTATTATTATACACAATATATTCATAAAATTATAAATAATATAATATATTATTAATATTCTTAATTGTAAATCTTCATAATTTACGAATTTCCAACTGAAAGTTTTTAACATTGAAGAATTTTGTATTGGAAATCGAAATTTTTTTAAATTTCAGAATTTCCCATTATAACTCTTCAAAATTGTGTATATTCGAAGTGCCAATGTTTAATGTTGATTATTTTCTAATTTAAAACATTTTCAATTAAAAATAGTAAAATTTTTATTTTTGACTGTAAAAAATATGAATATTTCATATCTAGAAGTTTGAAAAAACATTTATTTTACAGGATTTTACTAATTAGATCGAAAAATGCAAGCCTTTTAAACAAATATTTTGAACTTTCAGAAGATCGGAAGAATAAAAAAAAATGTTGGATAAATTTTCGGAAATGCTTTCAAATTTGAAAATCTTATAAATCTATTCAAAACCTCTCAAATTCTTACTAATATCTTCAGCTAAATCGAATTTTTCCTGCAATTTTGAAAAATCATTCAGTACAGTAAAAGATTGCCCTAAAATTATCCTTTTCTTGGAAATTAAAAAAAAAATTCGTTCATTCACTTACAACCTTTTTGAAATTTCAATAAAGGTTTTAAAATTTTTGTTTGAAATTGTTTAAAAATCTGAATTTGTTAAAAGCTTTTACATCTTAAAATTATTTTTCAATAACTTTAAATCTTCTTAATATTTTTTGGATTAACACAATTTATTTATTTTTTAATTCTACCAAATTAAAAAAATTGCTTTAAGATATTCTACTCTTTTTAGAATTTTAATGAAACCGTTTCCAATTTTTTAAAAGTCCTGAACTTAAAATTATTCTTCTAAAATTAAACCTAAGCCTTGAATTCGTTAAACGCCACAAAATCCATAAAATTCTATAAATTCCTTGGATTTCGTAAGTACCCTCTCCTTCTCGGAATTTCCTGTAAGTATTGAATATTATTAATCACTTAAATACTAATAATTCTCCCTTTTCTCTGAAATCTTCTCACATTCTGAATTACTTGAACACATGACATGTTTTTAATTTCTGAAATTATTTGAATTCTCCAGATCACCTGATTTTTTTAAAATCTTTTGAATGGTTTGAATTTCCTGAATTAATATAATTTCTCTAATTCTTGATATTTTTCTGAATTTCTCTGAATTCTTTAAATTATTCTAAAGCCTTTGGAATTCTAGTAGTTCTAATAATTCGATAAATTCATGGAATTTAGATTACTTAGATTAATACAGATATATGTGAAGATTTAGAGAAATTACGTTGTTTTCAAGAAAGCTGAAAAAATTCTACAGGATTTGAAAGAGTTTTATAAAGGTTTTGCAATTCAAAAAAATGAAAAATCGTAAAAAACTGAATATTTTGGAGGTAGATTTTTTAATTTTTAAATAACCTTTCCACATTAAGCAGTGAAAAAATAAATAAAATTTTTTGAAATCCTTTGCAATTTTGACAAATATATTGAAGTAGCGTAACAATTATCGTAAGCCCTTTAAATCTCTTCAAACTCGATGATATCTTCAGAACTTTTTGGAAATCTTTTAAATTTCATGAAGTCTTCTAATATCCTTGAATATTTATTTAAATACTTTAATTTTGATATGTAAAAACAGATTTTTTCCAGCAGTAATGATAAACTAAAAAATAAATTTCTTACCACCGACCTTATTACTAATTTGCCAACAATTTGCTAAATGTAATTTTTTTCTACAAAATTAGGTGCTGCTTCCAACTTCATTGAGCTTGATCTTGAAGATCATTGAGCTAGATCTGAAGATGGCTCTCGTACCAGCCTTGGTGTTAACTAGAAGTTAGTTACTATTTTAAATATATTAAGACTGTCTAGAGTTTAGCTAGTTTCTACACAGTTAGAAAAATCTGTATTAAATTTAATGCAAAGGTGCTTCAAGACATTTGTATAAGCGGTAGTTGAAATTGAATATATATTTTATGACAAATTTAATATACAGGTCGAAATAGCAGCGTGCTTAAAAAATCCAAGTGTTTTCGTTTCTTTAAATCTTACCAAATATTAACAATTAAAATAATAATCTATACTTCATTGATTGAATTGCTTTTGTCAATGCAACGTATGGATGGAACTTTTTCCAAAATTTTCCCCGAATAATACAAATTTAATCGAAGTGCAGTTAATTATAGGTAAGATTTGTTGTTTATTTTTGTAATTACATATTTCGATTTGAAATCCAATTTTATTTTAGGACACCTTGTCGAATGTAGCATATTTCATTATCAATAATCGAAAAACACTTCTGGTTTTAGGTAAAATGAAATTATCTGATTTATTATCGCGAAAATAAATTAAATTTAATATACACCTATCCTTATGGTAATTTCATACGCCTGAAAGATTAATTTTAATATACATTGGTATTTCAAATTTAATTTTATTATAGCAGTATAGAAAGTATCACGGCTTAGACCTCAAAAAAATTATATAAGTGAATTTGGAAAATAATAAAGTATAAAATTACACACTTCATTATTCCCAATTATTGATTCACACGTCAAGCACTTTTAATAGTTATAAATTGCTTATGCTGTATTAAAATAATAATTACGATGCTATAATGTGGAAATAATATTAGATAAAAAATAAAACGTACAAGATTTGCATGAGCTAATTTTTTCATTTTTTTCTTTGCAAAAACTTATTTTTATATTTGTAGTTTACTGAGAAATCTATATATCTGACTTTTATATGATGAAAAATAATTATATTAATTATATTTTAATTATTTTTTAACAAAATACCGATAAAAATATTCAGTAACTAAATAATATACAATTTTGAATCACATAAAAGTGTAATATATAGTTTTGAATTTTTTTCCTTAAGTTGATATTTTAAGTTCTTCTGATGCGCAATACATTCAGAAATGATGTATATTTAATAAATAAACATAAATTAATTCTGCTAGAATTTTGCATTATTCGTTATTCCTAATGTTTCATAATAGTTAAAGCATTTGTTTCTAAATTTTCAGTTAAAAAAAAGTTTTAGACTTCCGATTTATTCAAATTTATAACATTTATATTTTCTAAACTGATCTGAAGAACTAATGATAATAATGATTATTATTAGTCTTATTTTCAAATATTATAATTTACGAACTTTCATCTGCAAGCCTTCGAGATTCAAGAATTTTCTTTTTCAAATATTCAAAATTAGACTATTAATAGAAAGGGTCAAATTACGTTACTTTTAAATATAATTCACAATAATAAAAGTATTTTAATTTACATAATTTTTCAAATTCAAGAATTTTCAGTTATAACTCTTTCAACCTATAAATTATTAAATTTTTAATGCTTAATATTAATTATTTCCTAATGTAAAACATTTTCAATTAAAAATCATAAATTTTTTTTTAATAATTTTAAATTTTGCAATTTTGAATCATTCAAGTCGATTTTTGATTTGGAATATTTATAATAAAAAGATTTGGAATTTTTAACCACAAAAACATTAATATTTAAAATTAAAAAAACTTTTTAAATAATAATAAAATTTGATGAATTTTCGGAAATTTTCCCAAGCTTAAAAAAATTTTCAATATGTTTAAATCCTCTTCAATTCCTAAACAATTTTTATCTGACTACAATATCTTTCGAAATTTTGAACAATAATTCAAACTGTAAAAAATAAAATTTTGGGAAATACTTTCAAGTTTGAAAATATTTTAATTCTATTGAAAACCTTCTAAATTCAAAAATCTTTTACAGCTTAAAATTCTTTTAAAGGGTCTTTAAATCTTCTACTGTTTTTCGAGTTTTAAAGAAATATTTTCGAATTTTCTCCTAATTTTATTTTTTTTTATTAATAAAATTTTTTCGCATTAGTATTTGATAAACTTACTCAAATTCATTCTAAAGTTATCTGTCATGGCAAAATGTTATTTGAGAATCTTTGACACTCTTTTTCAAAATTTTATAACATAATTAAAAATTGTTTGTACTTTCTATTTTCTCTCGTTTCCCTGCAAAATTGTGATTACCGAACAGATTTTGGGAATTCAGAATATCAAAAAATACAAGGATTTTAGAGCACTTAATTATTTTAAATAAATTTAGAATTTAAGGAATTCTGCCGATTCACAGAATTCAGAGAATTCGAATAAATTAGAGAATTCATAATATATTCAGGAAATTCTAGGAATTGAGCATATTCAACTACTTCAGGGAATTAAAAAAAACTAAAGAGTTTACAGAAGTTAGAAATTCAGTTAATGGAAGGTTTTTCTCAGCACACAGGGAATTTTATAAATTCAGACTATTCAATGAATGCAGGAAATTCAGAAAATTAAAACATTTTTGAGAATTCAAATAATTCATAAAATTTTCAGGAATTCACCAAATCTTTCAAATTTTCATTTCTTTAAATTTAAAACTCTTAATGTTCAAAAAATAATACTTATCCTTCAATTTTAAGTTGCTGAAGCTGTCAATCTCTTATTTCTAAGACTCTACATTTGATATTGTTTTTGGTGTAAACAATTGAGTTTCAAAAATTAAAAAATTCCAAACCCTCTAAATTTAAAGTGGTCAATTTTTAAATAATAAAATTAATGCATCTTAAATTTCAATGCCTAGTTGTGAATTTATGCTAATTTGGGTTGTTTTATAATAAAATGCAAGTACTTTAATCAAAAATAATTATATTTAATTCTAGGTTTTTCCATATATTAAAGACTTTGAATGGGAATTTAGTCAATTATTGCAAGTCTTTGATTTACATTTCTTTATTTCCATAGTATATGGTAGTAACTATAGACATTTCAGGTTGAAGTTAATTATTTTTATAATTATTAGTTTATATTAATTTTCAAAATGTAAATTATAATTATGTTCAAAAAATATAATTGTGAAAGATTTAAAAATAAAACAATTTTTCATGTTTCAATATATGCTTTCAATGTAAGCTTGTTTTAATTTAAAAATGTTTTTTATGTCTGATTTAGAACTCAAAAATATAACTTATTGATCACCGTGAAGTTGGCCCCCCGAAGTCTGCATTTTAAAAATTTTCTTTTTGCATACGCTTGTACGTCGTTTTTACTGTTTGTTCTTCCAATATTTTTATTTGGTCCCTCTGGCTGACGGAGGCTCGGTGCTAGATTATGTTATAGTCTTGGGGAACGTAGAGGTATGTCCAATGAATGAAATTAAGATCCAAACGAGAATAGAATCCGAGCACCTACCCGTGGAATTCAAAATAGAATTAGATGGGCCAAAAGGTTTTGAAGTTCTGCTCGAGGAAAAGGTGGTGGGAGGGAGGTAAAAGTTAGTATGGAATAAAGAAAGAGGGAAATTATTCAAAGATAAAATAAAAGAATTATGGACAAATTATCAATTAAGAGATAATAAAGGGGAGAAATAGAAAGACACATGGGATAAATTTATGTATAGCATTTGGCTAGCTGCAAAAGCAACAGGTTTAGTAGTCAAAGATAAGAAAAAGTCGACGAGCGTGGGAGAACAATAGTACGATGAGGAGTGTAAGAACCAAAGAAAAATGGTATGGCGCTCAATAAAAAATTTACTCAAAAGAAAAGGAGAAGAGAACAGGGATTTGTTAGCAAAAGAGAAAAAGAAGCTTAGGGAGTTAAAAAAAGGATGAAAAGAGAAAGAAAGGAAACGAACTGGAACAAGGTGGAAGAAAGCAAGAGCATCGAAGATTTTTGGAGATCGCTAGGGAATTCTAGGAATAAAGGAAAAGGAGAGGGAGCAAAATCAGCGTAGGTAAATGGAAGAAGCACTTCCAAAAATTACTTTCAACAGAAACGACAGAGGGAGACGTAAGGAGGAGTGACACAGAATGCAAAAAAGATGCGAAGGTTAGTTAAAATAAGTAGGTATGGAAGGTAAACCAGGGGGTGAAAAAGAAAACGTAAGAACGAGTGAACTGGATGAGGAGATAACATCCGAAGATCGAATTTCCATCGAATTCATTAAAGGAATACCAGAAGTTTGGGCTCAGGAGATGCATCGTATTTTAAATTTATTTCGGGTAACCAAATAAATAGGGATTAGGGTAGACGAATCTTTTTACCGTCAATTGTACAGGATGTGTAAAAAAAAACTGGTGAGAGAGGAGTACTGACGAGATAAAAAAGTAGGATATAAGGACTAAAACCAATGCGCTGGGCTGAGATATGGCAATGTAGGTAGAGTGGGAAACAAGGGTTTCAAAGAAACAGGATAAAGGCTATGTGGAGAGGAATAGGAGAACATGGAACACATTTGGAGGTGCAGGAAAGCTAAGAAAAAATTGGATAGAAATTGTTTGATGAAGTAGTGAAATGGATGGGGATAGATATGGACCCAATTTAGCATAAAAGTTATGTAACGCTTGGTCGGGGATACTGAATATCGGTCACTGCAGATATGCGACCCAATTTGAGAAATTTTCCAAAGAAGAAGCAAGTGAGGAGGTAATAGAAGAGGGGATTGTAAGCGACAATTGTATGGATAATATATGAGGTGGTACGAGAATGTAATTTGTAACTTTTTGTAACGAAGCAGATCAAAAGTACCAAAGTATAAGTATATATAAGTATTATTTAGAAGGTATAAATGTAATATATGTACAAGTCCAATTCGGTCGTTTGTACTGTTTTTACTTCCAAATTTCTTACATTTTCTTTTTGCATACGTTTTTCCGTCGCTTTTGCTGCTTGAACATTTACTATCTTTGTGTGTACCTTTTTGGTTGCCCAGCTAGGGAGAAATACAAATTCGTGCTATCCCCCCACAATTCTAATTTTTCAATTCTTTAAATTTTTAACGCTTGTACGTCATATGTACTGTTTGTACATTAAATGTTGTCGATTTTAACTAAATTGTTTGTAATTAAATAAACAAACAGTAGAAACGACGTACAAACGTATGCCAAAAGAAAATTCGAATTGCAGGGGGATGCGTGAAGCTAGCCCCCCGAAATCAATTTCGCCCCTAGTTTCGTAATCAGTAGTAGCCGTAATGGAATAAAATTCTTTATTAAAATTGTTAAATTCTATGGAAATTCTATAAATGTATATACTTACAATTCATAACAAGCATTGATATTAAAGCAGACGTAGTTGCGTTGTCTTTTTAACAAAAAAAGTGCATTCTTATCAAAAAATTTGTTATTGAAGATTTTATTGTAATTTCTGTCGATTTTTCATAAACTGAATTTGCTCATTTCCAATATTATTTTCACGATATAAACGTTACACATACGGTCCACACAGCAGCCTTACTGTTTTTTATTTCTAAATTATATCCCTAACCTTAGCATCCCAAACTTTGCCACAGTATCTCAAAGAGTCTAAAATGGGGACTCTAGTTACAAAAACAGAAAACTAATCTTTGATTAATAAGGCGTGGGGGGGGGGTAAATACAACCAAGAGTAGGGCATTTGAGAAGCAAGATTTTTCTTCTCTTGACTGTGTTTTTTAGAATTTTATAAATGAACTTCATCTTTGGTTCAGGACACTGAAATAGTAGACAGACAGACAGACAGAGAAATTCGTAAAACTTTTTTTTCAAATTCTGGGGGGCTCAAAACGTAAATATTTGACAAATAATGCAGGGGGGAGTAAACGAGTGACGCAAAAAACCCTATTTTTTCGCCTCTTTTCTCGACCTCGTAAATTTGCTTTTAAATTAGTTTAAACAAAAGGTCATGATGATAATTTAAAGTAGAGAAAATATGAAAATGAGCATAGGTTTTATTTCGGCCACATGACGAATGAAACTTAGTAATTGACATTGTGTTTAATATCTCACAAAACACTATCAGTATCATTTCTCGAACAAATTTTTTCATAGTTTTTGTAATTTTCTGCGCGAATAAATGATTCTGAATCAGCGAAAAAAAATCACAGGAACATTGGAATCTTTTGGGCATGATAGAGTTAGCTGATAAGTTTGACTGGTTCTATCTCTTTAAAAAAAGCTATGCTCAACTTGAAATTTTTTCTATTTTCAAGTATCACGACAAGCTATTCTTTTAACCAATTTGGCATCAAATTCACAAGGTCGAGAAAAGAGGCGAAATTTTGGGTCACACTTATACACACATGTAATACCTTTTCTGATAAGAATGTAAAAATGCATAGAAAATTCTGATTATAGTAGTTAATAATATTGTTCATTCACAGATTGTTTTTGTTTCATACAAATAGATGAATCAATTTCAATCCTTGAATACTTTATCATACGCGTTAGTTGCTAATTTCCGCTATAGAAAATATTTCGTTTAATGAGAGAAAACTTTTCTTGAACATAATTTCTTCTATCCAACCAAAAATAATGTTAAATTCAGAAAAATCATTTTATAAAAATTTCTTAGACTCGAAAAAACTTTTTTTCAAATCAGAGGCTCAAAGGACCTTTTTTCCGAGAGCATTTAGAAATTAATAATAACGATCAACAGTTGTTTTGTTCTATTACAATTACAATTTTTCAAATTTCATGTATGATCGAAGCCTTGAACGTTCTCAGTTTATTATACAGGGTGGACAGACTGGGGTTTACATGCATGACGAGTTGAATGCTACCCGAATTGCATAACAGCAGGGCAGAAGCCATTGTACAGGGGTATTTTCATATTTCACGCCCTTAAAGTTTCATTCGGATTGGCCATTCCGTCAAGTCCGCATCTTCGGATCAAGTTTATGATAGTTTCCATGGTTGCGTTCAAAACTTCAAACGGATACAAGTGTAAAAACAATATAGGTTATGTTATATAGTAATTACAAATAATAAAAGTGTTTAATTAATAATGAAGTGAGACATGTGAACTGAGAATTAAGCGTAGTTTTTTTTCTTTGTTAATACCATAATAGAATAGTTGCTCAGTGACAAATACTATAAAATAGTAATAATATTCTGCGCTTCCAGTGGCCGAAGAGTGAATGGTGTTTAACGCTTATTTCTACTGCATAAAAAAAGGTATGTTATGAATAGACAGGATATGTTTTTAATAAAGTGAATGAAATATTACATGCGCAAACTTTAAATTGACATTGCCTATATTTACTGACAGCGACTAGGGCAAACAGATGAATCTGAACATAACCGCTTGAAGTTTCAAACGCAACCATGGAAACTCTTATAAACTTGATCCGAAGATGCACGAACTTGGCCGAATGGCCGATCCGAATGCAACTTTACAGGCGCGAAATATGAAAATTCCCCTGTATAATGGCTTCTCCCCTGCTATTGTGCAATTCGGGTAGCATTCAACTGGCCATGTATGTAAGCCCCAGCGTGTCCACCTTGTATGAATGATATAGAAGAAATTTAGATATAATGAAAGTTTTCTGACTTTCCCCTTTTTTGAATCTTGTTGAATCTTAATATCGAAACGTTGAACATTTTAAAAATAAAACATTTTGAATTTGTATCACTGAAAAAAGTTACAATCTCATCTATAAGCTTTATAATTAAACATTCGGAGCTTTCAAACCCTATAATAAAAAATGTTAATTCCTCTTCTTTAAATTAAAAGCTTTATATTTCGTGCAGTTTATTTTATTTTTTTTATTATGCAGTTTATGCAGTTTATTATATATATAATTTGTCTGATACCATGATTTTCTACGAATCTCTGAATAACTTGGATAATCACAAATTTTTAATTTTTTGAATTCCTTGAAATGCTTAAATATCCTGAATTTTCTGAATTCCTGGCGTATTCATAATTCCTAATTCATCTTGAATTCGTTAAACAGTTCAAAATGCATGAAATTCTATAAATTCTTCGTACATATTTTTTTAATTCTATCTAATTTTTCGAATTTTCTTTAAGCCTTGAATATCCTTTATTCCTTAAATATTCAGAATTCTTGATATTCTTCTGAATGCCTGTGGATTTTCGTGAGTATATTAAAGGCCCTGGAATTCTAAAGGTTCTACGAATTCTGTAAATTCGACGAATTCAAGAAATTTAAATTATTTAGAGAAATTCAGGTATGCCAGTGAATTCGGAGGCATTTAGGTTACACTTCCGAAGCTAAAGAGGAGATGCTCAGTTTATTGAAACGAAGCTGGACCAGTATTTTTCATATATGGAATGTAGGTAGACATTCAAATTTTCTTTAAGGCCATGTGACGAGTATAACACCTGATCAAGTCAGTCCTAAGATCAATATGTTTTTATCCATATCAAAAAATAAAAGTTTGAATAACGCGGAAAATTTTTTCGAGAAATGTTAATAAATATTAACGGATCGTTTGTGGCCTAGCAAAGAGTTGGAGGAAGAAAAAAGTTTATTTATGAAAATAATGATCATAGACGGGCGCATTTAGTCTTTACAGCAGAAGTTTGACTTCTATATTTCTCTGGCGGTAATAATGCAATCTATTTTACCAACAACCTTGTAGAACTACGAAATTGTCTACTTTCTGCGCTAGTGCTTCTTTGAAACAGCTGATACGCATGTCAGAAACGTGCTCTCTAATGTTATAAAATTGCTTATTTGCATTTGAAGTGCAAACATTAGTTGTTGCATTATTTTTGCATAATGTTTGTGACCAATTTTGGTTGTTTTGCCTCACTTGGATTAATATAAACCTCATAGCTAGCCCATTGAAAAATTTGAAAATTCTTTGCAGTGTTCTACAGCACGGTCGGTATTTCTCTTATGAAAAAAAAACTTTTTTCATTATCCTAATTAGTTAGGACCAGAGACACATTGCTTCGTGCCCTCTATTTAGCGTGCCAAATTTTCAACAAGATGTCTCATTCCATGTGGATGTAAGTTGTGACAGAAAAGTACCGATCTAACTTCTACTTGTATTTTCTTCGAAATTTTTTCTTTTTAAATTTTCTCGAAAGAAGATTAGAGAAATGGACTCTATTACCTCCTCTTTCATTTCCTTGACTTTCAGAGTGATCCCTCATCTCGTTTAGACGTAAGCTGGGAATGAAAAATTGAAAACCAGGTTCGGTCATGTGACCCTCTCGTCACATCGCCTTAATTTCATTCAGGCCTCACCTCTCTGAGGTTTTGCTATAATAAACAAATGAAATTGTGCGATATATTACAGAGAATAAATACCCCCCCCCCTCCTTTCCACTAATCTTTGAATTAGATACCGGGTATTGCCAGAGTATACTCGAATTGAAAGTGATTTCAATCTCCGCTCTTACATATGTTGTCATGTTTAATTATTCTGAAGGTTTAATGTGGAATAACTACAGTGAATATGAAAAATATAGAGATCCGAGGTAAAAAAGCTTCCGCATTTCACTATATATTTTTGAAGAATAAATAAAGCGAGGTATTGTATAGATGACAAAAGTTGACATATATAGCAGCCATTTAACCACTCACTCTTCACACGCAGTTCTTCAAAAGTCAGTTTTCTTTTACATTTCTGTGTCATTGTCACATTTAAAAGGAAATGACCATTACTGTTGCCGCTCTATTCCTGACACTCGTGATTTTTCTGTACTTTAATGGTGAGTTTAATGTCATTTTTAAATTATCATTTATAAAAAATATATAATATTTAAGAAGCTTTTATTTTCTAATTTCAATATTTTCATATCAGTGTGTGTGTGAGCGTGTGACAGCAAAACTAAAAAATATGTTAAGTTTTCAAAATTGCAGCACTAATTCTCGCTGCTCAACAAATTCTAATTTTTTAATATTTTTTGCTCATCGTTTAAATGTCATTTGATCGAGTTGAAAAAATCACTTTTGACGTTTGAATAACAAAATTGTGCGAGTTATCGAATAACAAAGTTAATAGAACCATACACGCGAGCGGCGTCTTATCAAGTGGTAGTAACCTTATTTGGTCAGGCGCGTGATATTATAATATTTATAAAAATTTTCCAAATTTATAAAAAAAAATTTCCGCAAATTTTCATATTTAAACAGAAAAGACTAATTTCTTCACAGAAAGTGATTAAAAGTCTCTAATCTGCACATGGCATCAGTTATAATATTTTGATTCTTGAAGTCACAAAAAAACTAGTTAATTGAGATATCTGAATTTTAAATTGACAACTACCTTGAAGAAATTTAAGAGTTTATACAAAACATGAAAATTTTTAAATATAGAGAAATTTGCATAATTTTCAACATTTTAAAGACATGAGAAATTTAAGACTTTCCTAATGTTCAGAAACATTACAAATGTCGATAACTTTGAGGTTTTTAGATATTTTAAACATTTTGGAAATTTTAAAACTTTTAGAATTTTGTAGATTTTAGAAATTTTTAAAATTTGATACAATCCAGAAATAATAGATCTTTTGACAAGTTTGAAAATTGCGACCATTTAATATTTTTTATAGAATTTGAAGTATTTTCCACTCTTTGGGACTGAGAAGTAGAACCCTAGTCCGAGCTCCACAGAAATAAAAAAGGGTTGAAATCATGCATGCGATCAAAAAATTTGATTTTTTCAAAAATTACGCTGTGAGAATGTCTGACGTACGTACTATATCATATTTAAGGACACGGCTGACTAAAGAAAGCCACTACCACTTGAAAAGGCGCTGCTCGCGACTATCGTGCAAATGACTTCTTCAGTCGATAACTTACACAATTTTGTCTTACAAATTTTAAAAGTCAGTTTCCAAATGCGACCAAACCACATTGAAAAGATTAGTAAAAGACTTTTTAGAAAAAAAATAAAATTTGTTGTTCAGTCTGAAGTTAGCACTCCAATTTCAAAAACTCAACATCTTTTTGATTTTTTTGGTCCAAATAAAAAAATTTAGTTTTTAAAAATGACCAAGCGATGAACAAGCGATTCCATTCAACATAAGTTGTATATTTAATTTTGGTGTACTAACTTCACGGACCCGCAGTGTGCCAAAAAATCTTTTTTTTGCTGTAAAATCTCTTCAAAAAATAATCTGTAACGGTTTACATTACAAAATTTTTTAAGCTGAGAAACTGATAAGTGGAATACCTATTTCAAGATTGAAAATACACCAAGACTTTAATTTTTAATTTAGTACCCGGAATGATCGTAAAACCCAGTTTTACTAACCATTTTTAAATCGAAATCAATTGGTAATTTTGTAAACAAACATAATAAACAAACTTATATGTTTGCTATCTCGCACTTTAAGCACTTAATTCACGTAAGAAAATTCATTAAAAAATTGTCCCAGACAAATAATACTTACAAAAAATACAGATTTTCGTACCTAAATATTTTCAGTCAGCAGATTTCTTTAAATGAAAATAACTCAGAATGATTTCCAATATCTTTCACCTTATTTTATCTGAAAATAATAAATTTGTATGTTATAAGCAATTTCATTATCAATTTCACAAAGATACAGATTTTTAAAGAGTCAATGTAGTTTCTTTTGCGAAATCTACTGCTGATTTCTCTGAAGAGACACTATTTATCGGAAGACTTTGTCAGGTGACCTAACATATTATTTAGTTAAATAAATTTTATGAATATAAATTTTTATCATTTTTCGACAGGCAGACTTTTTTTTACCCAAAAATTAATTCTAAATAAAGATTTTATTTATTACATTTATACAGTATTTTGTGGCATTACCTTTCTAGCTCACGAACTTTTTAAGTTATTGATAGTCTATTTCGTATCAAAAAACAATATCTATTTTTTAACGAATAGTCATGTTCTGAATTTTTTCATAAAATTGATCAAAATAACAATTATTATTCGTTGATAAAGTTTTTAAGTGCAGGAATTTGTCAACTGATTTAAAATTGATTCCGTTAAACGAAAGCATTTGACTGGTTGAATTTTGAAGAAAATTTCTACTTTTTCATCAAATTTATTTATAGTATTAACAATTGTTACCTTATACTACAAAATCGAACTGGTTATTTATTTTTGACCAGTTTTCTATTAATTTTGTTAAAGGAGCGAAGCCTACCAAGTGTAAAATGATCAGGAAAATAATTTGTTTAATAAATATGTCTATAAATTAAAAATATCTTTGGATTAATAGAGAAGGGCAACTAAGAACTATTTTGACGTACAAGCCAAAAAAAAATTGAAAAACAAAGCGTCTATGTATTTTTAATCATGAAATAACACTTTCATTCACCAATTTGTTAATTTATAAAAATATTTTTTTACATTTTGCAAATACTGCTGTTGCAAAAAAAAACAGAATCGCGCGAATCTCTGTAAAGTTAGTTAAATTTATTTTTTTTTAACGCTGAAATTGGATCAAAGTTGTATTTTCTAAACTAATTTATTTAGAAAAACTTTTCCTTGTCCCACTTTGGGAAGAACCAACAGACAGACGCCTAAGTCATACTAAAAGTACTAGGGTGGTCCAGAAAGCACCGAAAATTTCATTTTCACTTTGGCGAAGATCCTAAAAAAAGAAATTGCATTTTTGTTTTTAATAAACTTTTAAAATTATAACATTGGTTTTTAAACGGGAGAAGTTCAATTTTTGGAAAAAACAAGAATTTTTATCAGCTTTCTCATAATTAAATTTCACTTACAATTTAAGACATGTTAATGGAATTGTTAATTAATCGTTGCTTCATTTTTTCAAATACTATTAGTGACGAGTTTACCAGAACATTTTAAATAATTTCAAAGTTGTAAATCATGATAAATTTTCTTCAGGGTTCATGATGCCTCAACTCATGTCAAGAATTATATTTTTGCTGGAAGTCATTTTTCATTTAATAAATCCACTTATTTTGTTTTAATTTCTGTTGCGTTACAAAATAAAAAGTCATATTATGTAAACAGAAGGAAACACTTAACGAGTTTTACAATGATATTTTCGTTCGAAAACATTTTCTATTGTGTACACAATTTCCATTAAAAATGTTTTCCAAAGAAATCTTGAACATGTATCCTTTTCTCTAGCTGATAAGAATCTTCATAAATAATGGGAGTAATATTTTTATTTAAGTACATTATCAAATTAATAAGTAATTAATAATCACACACTTATGACTTTTTGGAAAAAGTAGAGAAAATTCTAGTTTTTCTAATCTTTTAACACCATGTCGCTTATTATGAAAATGCCTCATTGTTTATGATGCCACAATTATTCGAAAAATTATTTTTTTAATAAACATTATTTTTAATATATTATTAATACATATTTCAATTTGAGGATTAATCCCAGAAGAAAAATGGAACTATTCACAATGTTCTGAAATAAGTAGATTTAGCGAAGTATAGTTGGTCAAAAACTTGTGGTATAACTTTTGAGAAGTACGACATTCTTATAATGAATGAAAAAGTGTAAGAGAATTTAAAATACTAGAGTTTTTGTTACCTTTCTTCTGAAAATTTAGAAGTTTCAGTTTAATAATGGTTTAAGAAACAATCATTCAACGTCTTCAACAAAAAAATATTATTACTATCATCCGTTAATTATGAAATTACTTTAAGGAATTCCTATCAATTTATCATAAATGAAAGCAAATAAGAATTGTTTGAACAATTGAGAAATAATCTTATGCACAAATATGATTCTCATTTCTTACGTTTCCTTTTAATATGAAAAAATAATATAGTTCTTTTGATTTACAGGTGAAACGGAAAATTTTTAAAATAACAACTGTTTGAATAATTTGAAATTGATTGAAAAATTTCTGCATAAGTGGCAATAAAATTTCAACTTCGGCGGGTAAAAAATTAAATTCAGTTTACTAGAATTCAATAATAAGTATTTTTTAGTTTTTCCCAAATTTGAGCTTTTCTCGTTTCAACTTCCGTGAAGTTTTAAGTTTCTCTATCAAATTAGGTGACCCTTAACAGGACGCGACTTAATTTTGTCTATTCTTTTAAATATAATGCGAAATCTATTGCACTGATCACTTTTTACTAGTAATAGTTTTTTTTACCTCTTTGATACTTTTTGTGAGTTGAATAAAAGCCGAAAAAATCACTCTTGTCAAAGTTTCTGCTATCTGAAGATATCGTTTAAAAACTCTCTAAAAAAAGCGCGGACTCTCAGTTTAATAGGTGAAAACAGATTTTGCACAGGATTAATGATAAACTAAAAAGAAAAATTTTCTTACCACCCACTATATTACCAGTGTGCAAATAATGGATAAATCTAATATTTTTCCTATGCAATTAGGTGCTGCTTTTAACTTTATTGAGCTAGATCTGAAAGATGGATCTGTTTATTATGCTTTAGAGCATAACAATGGATTACCCCCTTGGGCGAAGGCACCGGGTAAATCTAAAAAATATGAAAAATATAATGCTTACGTAAAGTTTGCTCAAGGGATCGTACCACATGAGTATGAGAATCTCACACAGATTGGATTCGTAGAAGATCACGACCCTACGGCTGCTTATCACCCAAAGAAAGTTAAGATCGTTTGGGGAATTGAATATTTAACTGCATCTCAGTTTGATTATTTCGATGGTGAACCCAAATTGTTGTCTGAAGAATACTGCGTGTTCATAACTCTTAGAGGAACTAACAATATATTAACAGCGAAGCTGACATTAAGTGAGTATGATGAAATCACACAAGCAGAGATATTTAAACCCGTTATGCGAAAAAGTAGGGAAAGATTTCATCGAGAAATATATCAAAGACAAGGATATGTTCAACGTACACAACCTGTTCAACGTTCACCATCGCGCATTAAAAAAATGTGGAATAAATTTTGTTGCGTTTTATTTCATACCCCAAGTTAGTGAAAATAGATACGCATAATTTATAGAATGACTTTTTTCAATTGTTAATAACATTAAATTGAATCATTGCATAATTTTTGGAAACACCGTAAACTGCGAATATTGCAAGTTGTGATTTGTTACAAGAATATTTATAGTTAAAAAATAATTGTGGTGTATCCTTACGTGGGACACAAAAGAAGCCAAAATTGAGACAAGGAATATTTAATAGGGTTCTACAAAATAAAATGATAAAATTTACTTACAATTATAGAATACATTACGAAACAAGTATAGATTATTATAATTCTTAAGGAATTCATTTTTCTCTTTATATTAATAAAATTCATCTCGACAGGTTAACATATTGCTTCAAAAAATAACTTTGGATACTATTATTTAAAAAAATTAATATTAAAGATATTGTTTATAAGTTCCACGTGTGTCATTCAATAGCTTATTAATTCTAAAGGAAGTTATTCCAAGTAGTTTATTGCAACCTCTAATTCTAACCTCAAATTTTACTAACTACTTTGGTAATTAATTTAATAGGGTCTCATGAATTTAATTTTTGAATTGAAATCAATCATTATGCATTAGAATGTAATAGTATAGAATAATATTAAATAGTGTAAATATTAATGAAATTAATATTATCGATTTACTAAAAAATTAAAATGTTTGGTTGCAAAATATATTTTCTTTCTTGAGCAAAAATGCAACTGCTTGATTGCAAATTAATTTGTTTAAGATGAGGCTTCAACATTTTCATTTGAATTTTTTTTTTATTTATTCAACTGCTGTCAATTTGGCGATAAAATCTTTTTGGTTGAAATAGCAACATTTATATTTTTTGATAAGAATTCCTCTTTTTTGGTGGAAGATTAGTATTTTTTATTTTAAAATTCAACAATTTTTCAGAAAATTAAAATGTTAGATTAACTAAAAAAAGGTGAGTTCTAATTTTTTTAAATTGTTTTAATTTTCACCAAACAGTTGCATTTTTCCACAAATAGTTAAAATGTTAATCAAAAAAGGTTTTGCAGTCAAGAAAGAAAAAAATTTAAACCTAGCTGCTGAATTTTCAAGTCAAAGACGAATTTTATAGGAAACAGCTGAATATCTCACCGACAGGCATTACTTTTTAAAAACACTATTTAATTTGCAAAGAATTAATAAATTTTTCAAGAGAAATAATTAAATTCTTAACTGAATAATTAAATTTTTGTCCAAAAAATAATTAAAATTGTTTGCACACTTTTTCCACTTTATGTATTAATTTTAATAAACATGAATTCTAAGTAAATAATACAATGGTAGACTTCTTAATATAAAAATTATTAAGTTTCATGTCAATAAGGCGAGTTATCTTCAAAGCAGTTATATAATAAACTCAAAAATATGAATTTTTAACAGAAAAGTTAATTCACTACCAAACAGTTGGATTTTTAAGTAAATAGATAACATTATTTATTAATTACGCAATTGCGTAACTCACGTTGAATTATCCGAAACTGAGCCAGTCATCGACAGCTTGTCCTGGTTTAGGCAACTTCATCGAGAATTATGAATTTGATTCTTAAACGTATGAAAATATTCTTAAAAATTAATTTGTCTATTAGTGTAGGAAACTGCATTAATACAAAGCTATACAAGTCATGCGGAAATTTTTGAATCATAACAAATGGCAAATTTTGCAGCAGTTTATTCAAATATTTTTAGGAGTATTTTGTATTATTTATTACAAAATATATAACCTTTCAGAACGAAAATAAATAGTGGTAATAAATTCATCAGAACTTCCAATCACAGAAGTGAATTCAGACAATAATAAAGTATAATCATACAAACATCATTATTTTCAATTATTAATTCCCACACAAAGCACTTTTATTGTTTATAAATTTTGTATGTTTGATTTAAATAATCATTACAATGTTACGAATAGAAAATAATGTCCGATGAAAATGAAATGTAGAAGACTTGATGAAACTCATTTTTTCATTTTTTTTGTTACGGAAACTTATTTCTATATTTGTTTTTATATATAACTAAAAAATCTATATATTAGAATTTTACGTGATAAGAAGTAATTATATTATTTATTTATATTATTTAATTAATAAAAATATTTAATAATAAAATAACGTATAAGATCTTAATACATAAAAATGTAATATACAGCTTTGGCAGTTAATTTAAATCTAAAAAAGTTTTTGTAAACAACAGCAATAAAAAAGAGGGATTTTAACCCCAATTTTGTCCGTACGTCAGCTTTTTTCATATTTTTGACATTTCTTCACATGGGAAAATAATCAATAGGAAATAATCCCGAGTCAAAATTTCGTCGTCACTTTCAACTTCTTTCACTTTCATCAATGAGGGTGACTGAAGATGAAATGAAGTTGAAGTCTAAATGTCAGATAATGTATTTTCGCCTTCATTTCGACAGCAAAAGTTGTAGTTATTACCGCTTTTTCCCTTTTATCGCAGCCCAAATGAAGGTGAAACGATATTGATTCTGAACTGTTTCGAAATATTATATTTATTTAAATTAAATTGTAAAGTACACATGATTATAGCTTATACAATATCATATACATTCCTCAATATTATATTACAAGCTGAAACAGAAAAATGGGATTAAAATATAAAGCTGGTGGGAATTGAACACAGGTCTCTGGCACGGCAGCACAGGGATATTCCATTATGCTAAACTAGATTTGAAAACGACTTCGTTCGATTTCTTTCACTTTCAACGCCGCAAACTGACAAAGTTGATCTTACTGATTTAACCTCCATTTTAATTTCAAACAATGTTATCCTATTTAACCTTCTCTTTCAACGTGATGATTGTTTTCAGGAGAGCTGCTCAATTTTAATAAATTAACTTTCAATGCACCCTTCAATGAATTAATTCATTTCATAAGTCATTCTTTGCACCCATTTGAAATTTTTTGGTTTTTATTTGTCTGCTTCTAGCTGTTTTTTATTATCTTTTAATATATTACATTCTCATCTTAATGAGAAGATATTGGTTTTATGTAAAATTTCACTCTATCGGTTTTCATCAAACGTCCACGTTTTGAGACCCACTGAGTCAGAAAAAAACGATTTTTACGAAAGGTGTTTGTCTGTCTGTAATCTGTATTCTGTAGGCATGATAAATTTCGAAAAATTGATCAGATTGGATTCTGCTTTGGCACACTTGTTAAAAGCCTAAAAAGAAAGAACAACTTCGTGAATCTACGGTTATTGACAGTACTCAGAAACTCAAAAAATGTATCCCTATGACTTTGTTCTATGATAATAAAATTATCAGAGTTAGAGAATTTTCAAAATCCAAAAGAATTAAATAAAATAAACATTTTAAGCCAAACAACGCACAATGTGAAAAAAGTCAAGAAAAGAAAAACGTTGATTTTTAAAAGCTCTAAAAGGTTACTATAAAAACTTTTTTAAATGGGTCGAAAAGTAGAAAATTCAAAAATTGATCGTACAAAAAAATTTTGAAACCACATTTTGCAACATTTCAAAATTGTATGTACGGTTATTTATATTATTTGAAAACACAAACAATTTGTCCCTATGACTTTTTTGTATAAAATGAAAATTATCAGAGATAGAGCATTTTCAAAATAAGAAAAAAACTAAAATGAACATTTGAAGCTAAATAATGCATGATATGAAAAAAAGTCAAAAGAAGAAAAACGTTGATTTTTGAAAGACCCACAAGATTGTCATAACAACTTTTTTAATTTGGCCGAAAAGTTGAACATAACAATTTTCATTGTACCAAAAATAAGGAAAAATCCAAAAATTCCATTTTTTGGTAAAACTATGCAAGATAAGAAAAAACGAATGAGCTGAAATTGCGCGACCTGGAAAGACCTGTACACTTTTAATGAATCGCTTTTCGAAAGGACGCGTAGTTTTTCTTTTTAGACGTAAAAAACAACATTAAAAATTTTAAAATTTGAAAATTTTGGACTAACGATACAAGCTACGAAAAAAATGAGAAAAAACTTGCTTACCCAAAAAAGATATAATTTTGAATAGAACATATAGTTTTTTCTTTAGTCGTAAAAAATAACATTCGAAATAAAAATATTTAATTTTTTTGAAAAAACGACATGAGTACGAACTAAAATTAACAAAAAAAAGTTTTTCACGTAAAAAGATCTATAAATTTATCATCAATGATTTTTCGATAGAACGAGTAGATTTTCCTTTTATTGTAAAAAGTAAAATTAAAAATAAAGAAATTAAATTTTTGGAAAAAGGACAAAAGACGAAACAGGACATAGGATACTATATAGGGATCTATTGTTAATAATAAACTCTGGGATTAATAAAATAAAAATAAAAGCAAAATTAAAATTTTAAAAACCAACTTTCTTAATAAAATCAAACTCTGTTGTATAAAATTATGAAATGTATTCAACAAAGTGAACGTTGAATATTGGTGAAAGAAAAATCATTAGACTGAATTAAAACTAAAATTAAACGAACGGACTATAAAACAGCTAAGTACCAATAAGTAAGCAATACCACTTAACCCCCTGGCGGATCGAAGGAACCAAATGGAGCCTCTACAAAGTACCCGTATAGACCTCTTTGGGTCTCCATTCGGTTTCTTTTCAATAAACTCGAAAAAAACAGCAAAATCAACTTTTAAATTATTGAAATTCGGATTCTACGTTAAAATTCCCTATAGAAGGTCACGGAATAATAACAATAGTTTTTTTGCAACGGTAAAAAGTCTTAAAAAATTTAAGACGTATAACGCCTGTTGACTGCTACACATCAAACGCATCGCCTAAGTAGCAGTCAACAGGTGTTATACGTCTTAAAGTTTTTTTAACTTTTTACCATTGCAAAAAAAAACTATTGTGATTATTCCGTGACCTTCTATAGGGAATTTTAACGTAGAATCTGAATTTCAATAATTTAAAAGTTGATTTTGCTGTTTTTTCAAGTTTATTAAAAAGTTACCGAATGGGGGCCCAATGGGGTCTTTACGGGTACTTTGTAGAGGCTCCATTCATTTCCTTCGGTCCGCCAGGGACGTGCCTTATAGATTCAAAGATCAGAGAGCAAAAAGCTTCCCCCCTAGTCTTTGCCTTAGTTTTATTTAAGCGAGTACTCTTTATCCCCTCCAAAACTTTCTTCTTTCATTATCTCTCTCTCACGCATTCATTTTTATATTCGTCATACTATTTCGTGTGCTTTAGCACGTGTCAAATCTCGCAACTTAGAGTGCGCTGGCCAGCTTATAAGTTTGCATGTGTGTTATGCATGTAGCATGCGTGCACATGTACGTCTAACTGTGCACGTGAAAATTCTTCTGCCGCCTTGAAATGGAAATCTCTTTGATATTCCGGGGTAAAGACAAGGCCTCAAGTTACCCTGAGCACGTAGCTACGGCTTCTAGGCTACAGTTTTTACCGTGCACTAAGAGCCCAAGTGTACTATCTATATTTTTAACTTTCTGATTCATTATGTTAAATAGCAACAATTTCATTCAAAAAATAGTTAAATTTTCAACTTTTAATTATTCAATTACTGATCGACTATTTTGCTCTCTAATTTTTGGTCAAATTTTTATTTTATCAATATTTGTCATTATAAATCGCTTGTCGTCCATGGAGACACAAACTCATTTTATTTAATTCTAAATTGTCCAGCTTTGTTTTATTCATCAAGTTTTAAAAATTAGTATTATAATTATCCTCACCATGATTTTCACATATCTGATCAAAATTCAAATTGCCAAATTTTCATACAAGTTTTCTTTAGGCATTCAATGTTTAATATTAATTACATTTTAAGATTTAGAATTCAATTTGTCTATAAACATTATTTTGTTTAAACACAACTGTTCTTGAACAAACATGAAATTTACGTAAAGCTATACCTTAAAAAATTTTGAAACATAATATACTTAATAACTATTGCGTAATTTTTCATATTCTTAGTTCTCGTGTCGACAGCAAATCAAAACTTTTTTAATGATTATATGAATAATGCGCGTTGAGTAAGAAAGATAAAAAAAACACAAATTGACTTTTATTTCAAAGATCGTAGAACCGCGAGGAGTGCGAATGAACAGGCGATAACCAACCAGGCGTGAATTAGGAGTACGGGATTTTTCACGATACTATATTACAATATTATTTATGCTTTAGCTTCTTCGAAAGATTTGATAAACCTGCAATTGACGCGAGTGACTATTACAAACTTTATTTGGTTTTATCTAAGATAAGTTATAATTACATTTCCGGCGTATACGTTAATCCTAATCAGAGTAACTCAATATAAAGAACGCATTTTACAATGATAACAAAAAAATAGTATGTATTATAAAAAACTTAGTTACGACAGTAACAACTCTCCCCCTTGTACCAAATTATTTTTATTTTGTACGTAAATGTTGCTGAATAATTTAATAATTTTGCAAGTGGGGCGAGTTAACATTCCTAAAGGAGTACGCACTTCTGCAACTCGAATTTGCCCGTCTTTTCCTGGAAAAACTTGGGTTATCAAACCTTTTCTTCAAAAATTTCGTGGTGTATTTAATCCTTAAACGGCCAAAACGCCACTACCGGTATACTGCTTTTCAACGGCTAATAACTAAGACTATTCGACAGTAGAAAAAATTGAGACATATATATTTTTATTCCTTAAGATCTCCTCTTTCCGACGGTGCCAATGAAATTCCTCATTAAGACGCCATTTTGAAAATACTAAAACGAAAAATCGATCTTTGAACCATGGATTCTCAAAGTTTAGACATTTATTCGACCCGTTAGTGAGATTCCAGGTTAATTACAGACTCGAAAAGCTTTGGAAAATGGTTCACAAAAAAAAATAGGCACGAAAAATCACGTTTTTTTTTGTTTAAACTGCATTTTGGGATGATAAGTAAATTTTTTGAGGAATTTCATTGGCACCGTCGGAAAGAGGAGATCTTAAGCAATAAAAGTATATGTGTCTCAATTTTCTCTAGTTTCGAATAGTCTTAGTTATTGGCCGTTGAAAAGCAGTGTACCGGTAGTGGCGTTTTGGCCGTTTAAGGGTTAAATCTGCTATCAATACGTCATTTATTTGCAAAAGCCTTTCTGTTTCCGTCAACTTTTTACGAGTAATTAATGTCGGCAAATATTCGCGAATCCATCACCTCCAAAAGTAATCAGCAAAATATTGCGCTAACCAACTGAATTTTTCTTGACGAGGTGCCTATTAAGAAATGATTTTACGTTAAAGTTTCTTGATCGCGAGGATCTAATGATACGTTTGTGAGTGGCCTTGATTTGACGGAATATTAAATATTAGTCAAAAGTGTGTATAGTACTTCTTCGCTTGGAGCTTGTTCACAAACTATTGCATTTGAAGCAACTTTATCTGATCAAATTAATCTTTCCCATGTGCCTCCTATATGCGGTGCGTCAGGCGGATTGAAATCCCAATCTATTCCTTTTTTCACCCCAAACTCGTTTAATGCTTCATTATCTATATTTTTTATTGCTTCTTTAAGTTATTTGCTGCCTTTTTTAATTTTGTTCCGTTGTCGCTGTACATATATAAAGGTACACCTCTGCGAGCAGCCAGCCTTTGAATCGTCATTATCGTCGAACTCGCCGTCAAACTATGCGGATGCTCCAAGTGAATTTCTCTTGTTGTAAGACACGTAAACAAAAGTCCCCAACTTTTTTATCTACGCCGACCGATTTTTACATGCATAGGCCCAAAACAGTCTATACCACAGTGACTGAAGGGTCTTTGCCGCATTGCCAAACGTTCCGGGAGTTAAATCAGACATTATCTGCAAACGGTCGTAACTTTATAAGTTTACTCGATTTTTCTATCTCTTGTTTGTTCGATAATTCTTTTATTTCTTTTTCAAAACAATCACATTGAATTACATGAAATCAGTATTCCTTACTCATTAAGACACGCTGCACAGATGTTCTTGAACTAACAATACCTCTCCTCTTATTTATTATGGTTTTCACACGCCTACCATTTACTAACAAACCTTACCATCCAAGCAATCTAGTGAAAATCGAAAAATCTAGCTCTTTCGCGGAAATAACATAAACATAAGCTCTTCTCCATTCTAAGTTATCCATGTTACTCTTCTCAGCATTCCTAAGAAACTTTTCTTTAGGCCACTTTGATTTAGGATGATGCGGAAAATCTGGACCATTAAATCAACGGGAATCGATTTGCAAAGAATCGTTTGAAGAGCCAGTCACGTCTTCCATGTGGTTTTGAGCTGAAGGCACCCAGCGTCACTCAGTATTTTGCGCAAGCTCTCCAATTTCTTCCAACTTCATTGCAACATACGTGTGTGCCGTACGCGGTTCAGATTTTATCCAGTGATAAAATGCAATTCGAGACGTGGAATTGATAACGGCTTTCAAGGCGCGACTCTACTCTTTACCATAAATAATGAAATGCGGAGTCGACTGTTTGCGTATTCTATGCGTGTGTAAACAGCTGTCGCGTAAGCCATTCATCTTGCGTCAGAAAAAACGTGGAGCTGTACTTGGGCTTCTCCCTTATGAATCATAGTCCATTCTACGAGGGTAGATCAAATATAAACCGGAATTTTACAAATACTTTTCTTAGCCAATCGCCAGCACTCTCACAGTGTAGGTTCTTGTAATGTAGTGTATTAGGAGTGGGTAAAACGCTTGGTGAGCTGTTTGACTCAGTCAATTCGTCAGTACAGCTATGAG
>NC_046659.1:124507533-124514072 GCF_010883055.1 Belonocnema kinseyi | reverse complement strand
ACTATGTAGAAAAATAATCAATAGTATTTTTGTATTGTTTTATAAATAAATAAATATTAAAAAAGAATTCCGGTTAATATTTGATTCACCCTCGTATATTCTTTTAATGCATCAAGCTTTTTTACTCACTGCAACCAACCCACATGCTGTTCGTCACGTAGCTTATCATCCCACCCAGTACCACTTCGCCAAATTTCTTGCATAATAATTTTTTATTCTAAAGTACATGGGGAAATCAAGCCAAGCCGGTCAAAAACGGACATAACCACGCGCAAAAATTCACGTTTTTTTTTGGCTTTTTTGTGCTGTTCAAAACTTCTTCAGCAATTTTTGAAAATGTAACATTAAATTTTAATTGGTCGGTGTTAGTATCCTAGTATAAATCCAATACGCATTCTCCTCTCGGTTACACAATCGTGTCTCTTGTGTACAAATTTTATTTTTATTTTGAGTAATTTTCTATAAAATGCGAGGAATATCACTTGCCCATCCGTGCATCTCGAAATTTGCTTCTAAATTTATTTTAATCACATCGCGAATAAGATTTTCAGCTTCTTTTTCGGGTTTTTGGCTTGATAAATAATCATCCATGTAGCTGTTTTTTACTCTACTAGTAAATTCGACGGGGTTTGAATCTGAATACCTCGCTACGTTCTTATTTTTAACATAAATCGCGTTACAAGAAGAAGATTTCGCCCCGAAAATCAAACTTGTCATCTGATACACTTCCGGCTCTTCGCAACGGTCTTTACCACACCACGGAAATCTTTGAGCAGCTCGATCTTCTTCTCTGACTTTAATGCGTAGAAACATGTCTTTAATATCGGCTATGAACGCAATAGGATACTGAAGAAAACGTATAAGTATACCGGGTAACGTTTCTAATAATTTCGGCCCTGATTCAAGCAGATTGTTTAAGCTTACACCTTTTGTTTTTGCCTCTTCATCAAACACGAACCGTATTTTATTTGGTTTATTAATGTTATATATGCTGAAATGAGTTATATATCAAACTCTCAATTTTTGATATGAATTCGCGAAATTTTCTTCGCGATCTAACCGACGCTCTAACAAACTTAATCTCCCTTTTCCGTAGGTAAGCTATCGATTTCTGCAGCACAATCTTTTTTCCAAAAATCTTTCCGCTTCGCGCTCGATAATAGGTTACCTCGTGCTTCGCGCTCGAACATAATTACACCTCGCGCTTCGCGCTCGGATATTTATTCTTTGCATTTGGAATGCTTGAAAAAAGCTTTATCAAGAAAATCTCTTTTAGATGGCAGTATTTATATGCGTCTTCATATTCTGAATTGTCTACTTAATTAAGTATGGTCAAAGATTAAGTTTCTCAAAGCTCTGTAGGCTTTAAGGTACACATTCTCATTGTGACACTCGTGCTGCGCGCTTGATTTCCGACAGACATTTGTAAACAGGTTTTGTTGGATTTTTTTTCTCGTAACTTTCGTCGTTTTTCCACACATTTTTTTTATTTTACTAATTTCAACGTTATTTTCCACGAATAAAAAAAGTACGCGTCCTATCAAGAAGTGATTCTTAACGAAATTGGAGATCTTTTTTGGGATAACCATTATTCATCTATTTTTGTATCCTACATAGTTTGTCCACAAAATGGAATTTTTTATTTTCCATTATTTTTTGTGCAATCAAAATTTGAATTTTCGATTTTTTAAGAAAATCCAAAAAATTGGTTGAGATAATCTTGTAGGGCTTTCAAAAAGAAATGTTTTTCTTTTCTTGACTTTTTTTCATTTCGTGCGTTTTTCGGCTTCAAATTTTGATTTTCGGTTGATTGCGAAATTTTTGAAAACGCTATAAATCTGAGAATTTTCTTTTTATCGAAAAAAGTCATGAGGATAAATTGTTTGTTCTTTTCAAGACTATAAATATCCGTGCATAGAATTTTCAAATTCAGAAAAAATTAGTCTCAAAAATTTTCAAAATGCGCTCACTTTTTGAATTTTTATAAAAAATGGCTGATTAAAGAACTCGTCCTTTCTTTTAGGACCTAGAAAAAGTGTACCAAAGATGGATTTGATTCGTTCGTTTTTTCGAGAGTTATCATATTTACGGACGAACGGCCGAATGGACTGCAGACAGACAGAAGCCATCGTGAAAACCTGATTTTCGGATTCAGGGGGTCTCGAAACGTGGAGATCCGTTGAAAAAGTGTGATGTCAAATTTTCGACAATTCTAATACTTTCACAATCAGAAATGATGAGAATGTAAAAAAAGTTCCGCCTCCCAATCGCTTCCCATAAACTGACTTGTCACGTTTCAAACTTCCAATGCAAGCTCATGTAAATTTTTATGTGTAGTATTAAGTTTCAGTCCTGCGTTGTCTATTTCAAAATAATATTACATTAACTCGTCTTAGCGTGATTCAAGATCTTTGGATTCGACTTTGAGCTGTTTAACGTCTTTGCGTGTAATTTGATATTCTTCTACTTTAAATGTTGCGTGCAAAGATCTTGATACTTAAAACGTTTAACCGTGAATTTACGAAATATTCAATTGAATTCATGAGATTCAAAAAGAATTTTAGATTTAAGAAGATTTTTAGACGATTTTAATATCTAGTAAATATACGAAAAAATGGAAATATTTACGAAAATTAATCACATATTTCTTGATTTTTGTCCAAACTTCTTAAAAATTTCTTATCATCTTTAGAAAGTACATTACAAAAGATTTCAAAAATTGTTGAAAAAAAACTCTAAAAGTTTTTGCAGGATTTTAAAAAAAATTTTTTTAAAATAATATAAAAACAGAAAAAACTCAAATCATTTTGAAAAATTAGAAGGTTTAGAAGGTTTCGAAGTTTTAAAAGTACTCGAATCTTCCCTAATATTTTATAAAATCCTCTCATAATACAATTTTTTTAAATCTTTTGGAATCTTTTCTGAAATCTGATATGTTTAAAATTATATTTTTAATGTTCTTAAGAATTTTATAATAATAAAATAAATTCGAAAACAAATAGATAATACTTATTTTCATGTTTTGTATTTTCAGAGTATAATTCTATTTCGAATTAAAAGTTTCGAAAACTTTTAAGAAATAAATGGTCAGCTATATTTTTATCCTATTTTATTATTTATATTATTTCGTATTTTTTATCGTTTTGAAAAAGCCTCAAATGTTTATGTTTTGATCAACTTTAACATTTATTTTTTACACAATTCCTGTTCGTCAATAAAGTTTCAGAACGGAAGGATTTTCCCAAGTAATATGAAATTCAATTCTTTGAATGAACGCCATCTGCTAATTAAAAATTAACAAATTTTTTTATTTGCTTATCAATTGAATTACAAAAATTAACAATAATTATCAGGTATCAAAACATCGTACATATTACTTATATTCAACATTTTTTTTCTTATTTTTATTAAAGGAATGAAGTCTTTTGAGCGAAATTTGCTAAGGTATTCAAGAATTGTTTTTACGTATATTTTGAACAAAATAAATTAAAAAGAAAGTCTATAAGTATTTTAAATTATTAAATAGCACTTTTACTTACCAATTTGAAAAATAAATAAATAAAAACAACACAGTGCTTTGAAATTTTGCAAAATACTGCATCTCATTTTTATAAAAAGAATTTACTTATTTTGGTATTAATAACAGATGAAGTGCATGTCGAGAATGATATTTTTTCTATCAGTCTTTTATTTTTTAGAGAATTTTTATTTCTTTCTATTTCCTTCAATCATATTTTAAAAATGTAGTGTTTTCTTCAACAAATTACAGGCTCATTGAATGATAGTTCCAATATTTTTTACTAATATTATTAAATGTTTAAATAATCTATGATCTATTACTCCTGAAATGTTTGGAAATGTTAGAAAATTGTACTTTTTGAATCTCTTTACATCAACAATAATTTTTGTAACAATTAAGGTAAAACTTCTGAAAGAAACAATGTCAGTATAATAATTTATAATGATCTCTCGAGTTGCTAAAGAGGAAAGCACCTAACCGGTAGTAGAAAGTTCTGTTGCTTGATTACCAGATAGAAAAATAAGAAGATATTTTTAGGAAAAAAATCGAGCCTAAAAGAAAAAAATTAAATTACTATCGAAATCTGGTCTGAAAAGGCGTTAAGAATATAATTTATTCTCTGACGACAAAATAAATTCCATGAATCTATTCTTGATTCCCAGCGGAGTGAAGGAGATCTTTTTTTTAAATTTAATTTTTTTAAATCAATTTATAGCTTCATGTAGTCTAAAAAGACGTGAAGAATCTCTGTTATCTTTTTATGATAATATAGATTCCTTGAAAACACTGACTTGTAGCACCTAGAAAAATAATGCTGGTATTTCTAAAAACTGATTCTCATTTCAATCTCTCTCTTAGCTTGAAGAAAAAGCATCCGAGCCGCAATCAAAAGTTCTGTTCTTCGATTTCCAGCAGAGCGAAGGAGACCTTTTTTTTGGAAAAACTGTAATTTAAACAAACAAAAAAATATACAGTGCCACCTAGTCTGAAAATAATTTAAGAATTTCTTTTGAACATCATCATTACAGATTTCTTGAAAAATTGTGTCTAGTTGTAATGAAAAAATTTAAAAATTTCTATGGCTCACTTTTTCAACAGTGCATAAAAACTTCATAAATAAAATGTTTGCTCTAAAAATAAGGTGTTGCTTCAAGGGTTGTTTAGGTAGACATGGCAAGTGACGCCATTGATTATGGTTTTCTCGAAGAACTCAGGGAGCCTGCTTCGTGGATGGAAAAACCAAAATCACCTCCCAGGATGAATTGTCTCTTTTGATGGAAGAGAAAAAAATACCTAATCATCCGGAATATTCAATTATTGTACGGTTGTCTGATCGCGTGTCTACTGAGGTAGTTGAAAATCTCAAACAGATAAAATTAGTTGACGGTCATAAGCCAGCTGATCATCTGCCAACACATGTGAAGATAATGTATGACAGATTATTTTATTTAGCAACTGAGTTTGAACCTTACAATGCTGGAACACCATTTGAACATGAATTTTTCCGCGTGTATATAACAATACCAGAAACTAGAATGATGTTTTCTGCGAAGCTGAATCAAGGATTGATATCACTAAAACAGTTTTATGCACCAATTATTGAAGAATACGTGAGGCTGCCGAATGACAGAAAGTAATTTTTTTTTTAAATCTGCCGCTTCGTGAGCACATCCTCATAGCGCGCTGGGCGCGCGGCTCGCTAGTTTGAGCGCGCTCAGGCCGCGCGACTGTTCATTCTCGCGCTTCGCGCTGGATAATATATTTATCTTGCGCTGCGCGCTCGATAATGTATTTATCTCACGTGCCGCGTTCGGTCTTTGCATTGTTAAAAACTATTATATGAAATTCCCATTACAATTTCTTTTTGTGTGTACCTTGGTTTGGTATATATTCGGCTGAAATAAGATTTTTTTTCAAGAAATTTATTTTATTATATTATTTTTCAAATGAAAAAATCATAAAGTGAAGCTAAACTTTTTTTTTAATTTGACATTAAAGAAGGTTCTCAAAGCACCTATGGCTTTGACATTTACTTTCGCATTGCCATAATCGCGCTTCGCGCTCTACTGTTAGATTATACATTTTGAAAAAGTGTGGGCTTATCGAATTTGCAAGTCTTTTGCCCATCTATAAGAAACTTTGACAAAAATTTATAACATTTCAACAACAAAAATATCAACATTTTGAAAATGCACTCAATTTTTTAATTTTTGTTCGAAATAATTGATTAACGAACTTAGCCTTTACTTTGGGTACCTTCCGAAGTGTATCAAATGCGGACTCAATTGACAAATTCTTCAAAAGTTAGCGTGGCTACAACATTCAGGTAATCATACCTACAGATATACAGACAGACGTACAGATAGACAGACACCGACAAAATTTTATGATTTTCGGATTCTGTGCGTGACGAAACGCAAAGATACGTTAAAAGCCAGAGATCGAAAATTTGGACGATTATATTACACTGACATTTTTAATTTTCATCCAAATTAAAAATGTCACTTGGATAATTTGCAAGTATTTTTGTCAAGTATCGGAGACATTGACAACATTTTCTGAAATTTGGAAAAAATTGTCTAAAATATTGAAAAAGCTCTAATTTTAGAAATTGTGTGCTACGAGGGTAGTTCAATAAGTCCTTAGAATGAAGTATAAAAACAATTTTTTTTGGGTAAATTTTTTTTTATTTTTCAACATAATCTCCTTGGAGCTCTATACACTTGGTCAATCGCTTTTCAAGTTTTTTTAATCCTTCAGAAAAGTGCGTTTTCGGAAGTTCCTCAAAATAAGCACTTACAGAGGCAATGACGTCTTCGTTGTCTGGAAATCTCTGTCCACCGAGCCATTTTTTCAAGTTTGGAAATAAGAAAAAGTCACCGGGGCTAAACCTGGTGAATACGGTGGGTGTTCGACTAATTCGAATTTTAGTTCTTCAATTTCAGCCATTGAAACGAAGCATGTGTGAACTCGGGCGTTGTCGTGATGAAAGAGAATTTTTTTTCTCGCCAAATGTGGT
>NC_046659.1:124468030-124507433 GCF_010883055.1 Belonocnema kinseyi | reverse complement strand
TCAGAAGATGTGGACTGTGACTGCACCAAATATCTAGTCGGGAGTGGTGCTGACTGAAAACAGATGATTTGGAGCGATTCGCGCGCCATCTGTTGGTCATTCGAAGGACTTATTGAACTACCCTCGTAATCGAAAAATTCAGCTAGAATAGATTTAAATGTATTTGGTATCCATTGAAAATTTGGAAGAAAATTTTTGGAATCATGAAAAAAATAATTTTTTCTATTTTTGTAAAATTTTCAAGAAGTATATAACTTTACCAATTTTCATAAAAATTAAACATTTTATTTGGATAATTTGAAAATCTTTGACCCATCTATGAGAAACTTAGACAAACATTTTTATAAGTTGAAAAAAATTTTAATTTTGAAAATGCTATAATTTTTTTAATTTGGGGCTAATCGGAAAATTCGGCTAGAATAGTTTTAAAATATATTTGGTATCTGGTGAAACTTTTAAATGGAATTGTTGGATCTAGAAAAAAAATAATTTTTTCTATTTTTTGAAAATTTTCAAATTTTTGAAATTATATAATTTTTCTAATTTTTATCCTAATTACAAATTTTATTTAGATAATTTGCAAGTCTCTTAGCCATCTATAAGAAACTTTGACAAGGATTTATAAAATTTTAAGAAAAAAATTTTGAAATTTTAAAAATGCTATCAAATTTTTAATTTTCGTTCGAAATATCTGATTAACGAACTCAACCTTCAATTCTGGGACCTCTAGAAGTGTATCAAATGTGGTCTCGATTGGACAAATCCTTTAAAAGTCAGCGTGGCTACAACATTCAAGTAACCATATATACAGAAATACATACAGACATACGGACCGATAGACACGGATGAAATTTTATGATTCTCGGATTTTGTGAGTGCTGAAAAGTAAAGATCCGTTAAATTCCAGAGATTGAAAATTTGGACGATTACATTTTATTCTCGGGAATGATAATGTAATACTGCATGTCCCCGTATAAAATCTAGTATTATAACTGTTTAAAAAAATAATCTTATTTCACATTTTGTAGCAATAAATATCGTAAAAAATTTAAAGTATTTATAAGGTAAGATATTTTTTCCTGCAAATAACATAATGTGATGCGTATGAGAAAATACTCCAGCTTATTCAGGTTTGGAAATAAATTTATTTTCAAAAAATAGTTATCTCACACTTTCCAAAAATTTTATTTTATTTCATAATTGCTCAGCTGCAAGAAAAATTCTAGCGTTCTACAAAAGCAGAATGTAAAAAGATTAAAAACTTTAAAGTTACAAAATTTGGATGTTTTAAGAATTTTCAAAATAGTATATCAAAGGTTCGGGGAGTTTTAGATGTATTTACCCCCCCCCCCTCCACATTAGAAGGTTTAACCATTTACAAAGTATTGAAAAAATAATTTTCTTCAGATTTATGTAAAAATTTGTTATGACCTTGCAACATAATTTTTTCTAACACAGGCATGAAATGTTCAATTTTCAACGAATGTATTGTATGCAGGAAGTGACAAATTCCGAAACCGTGGCAAAAAGCAGTTATAAAAAGACTTTTTCTAGCTGCTGCTCTTGCGCTCTTTGAGTAAGATTGCTTGTTGTGCTGTTGCGCTTGCGCATTTCGAGTCAGAATTACTTTCCAAGACTCTCGGAATCATAAACTCACTTCATTATGATTTGACGTTTAAGAGACTGATTGTGAGTAGTGAATAGTTATTGAACATACACGAAGTGATAAGTTACCATAAATGGCTGATAAATTACCATAAATTACCGATAAATTACAGAAAATTTCCAAAGATTTTGGTAATTTAGCCAATTTTTCATATATTTTAGGAAATTTTTGAAATTTAGCAAATTATCCATAAATTTTCAAAAACTTTTGAAATTTTTTAATTTCTTCCAAAAAGCTTCGGATACACTAAATTTCTAGAAATTTTCGGTAATTTACAAATTTACCAAAAATGTTCGGAATTTTGAGGTTATGTTTGTAATTTTATCATAAATTTTCAAAAAATTGGTTTTTATTGTTTCTGAAATCAAAAATTTCCCGCATTTGTTAGAAAAAATATCGTGTGCTACATTAATGTTGCAAATTTTTTAAAAGTTTTAAAACCAAAACTTTAGAAGCTTAAAACAAATTTAATAGATTTCAATAACCGGAAGGGGTTGTTAAGATCTGGGGTATGTCTGAAAATTCCGAGGCATTCTCAGGACCTTTCAATTTAAAGTATTTTAGGAAATTTAAAAATATTTTAACGAATTTTTCAAATTATTCTTATCAATTTGAGTGATTTTATTCCTATTGAAATATTTGAGAATAACAATTTTTCTTGAAATTCCGAAGATATAGAAAGATTTTATAGGACGTATGAGACTTTAAAATATTTAACAAGATTTCAAGCCATTTTATAGAATTTCCGAGGATTCTAATCATTTTGAGATATTATAAAAAGCGCAATTTTATTTTAATACGATGAGTGACAAGTTTAAATATATTGGTTAAACAATTTCAAATTACTAAAAAAATTATGATTTGTAAATGTATACTTTTAACTGTAAATCCCATTAAAATACCTAATATGGATATTTGTTTATAGAAATTGCTTTTACAATAACAAACTATTTATCAACTTTCATTAACTCAAGAAAAAAACTCTTTTTGTCCATAAGTAGTTCAAATTCAGTGCGAATCAAGTGACAAATCACAGTCAATCTCCATGAAACCGTTTTCTTTCACTAATTTGTTTATAAAAAATTCAATAACTTTAAAAAATTTTGCATTGTTATTGTACGTCTTTTTTGGATAGTTTTTTTTCAGTTTTCTAGGCATTTTTGATGAAATCAAATAAATTTTTTTTAACCGGTGTACTTCAAAACTAAATTTTTTTTCATTTTTTTTAAAATGAAAAAAACTAAAAAATCTGCCACGGCAGTTCGATGCAACATTTTATTAGCTGTTTATGACTTCTTATAACTTTTGATTGTTTTGTATTGCTTGAAATGCTTTTAAGCTCTTTTAGATACTTTTTAATTTTTTAACTTCCCTGAAATTTACTAAAATGCTCAGAAATCTAAACTATATCTAAATTTATCTAAAGCAACTAAATTCTTTGACTTCGCCGAATTTCAGAAACTTAGAATGTTTAAGGAATTCAGGGAATTTAGAAGAATCAATGATTTCAGAGAATTCGGAGCATTCGGAGGAACTTCAAGAATTTCAGGGATTTTAAAGAGCTTAACGAATTCAAAGAAACTTTAGAAATTCATAAAATTATAAAATTACCTTTTGAATGATATACAAGGCTAGAATAATTTTTGTATTTATGTTTTATTAACTGATTTCTTGTCAATTTAAAATATAAATTTAGTAGATTTTAGTCAACATTCGTTTTTGTTTTGTTCGCAGAAATGAGTTTAACATTGGATTTTATTTAAAAAGTAATTTTCATCAGATATGACTAAAGAGTTATGGCATAGAAAATATTGCTTTTCCTCTCAAGAATTCATGAAATTTTTATATATTTCACGTGTAGAAGGTAATTTTTTATAAAGTAGTTAACTTTTAAAGGAAATGAATAACTTTTCAGCCAAATAGTAGAATTTTCCAACAAAATATTTGAATTTTCCTCCAAATAGTTGATTAAAAAATTAATCAAAATAAATTTTCAACAAAACATGGAATAGTTACATTTTTATCGTCTAAGATTGAATGTAACAAATACGAATTTTCTACCAATTTAATTGAAGCAAAAAAATCAAATTCTCAACCAAAACTTTTATTTTCTACCACCTAGTTACTTATTTCGAAGAAACTGTTTTATTTTTAACCAAATAATTGAATTTTCTACAAAAAAGTTGAATTTTAAAAAAATTTAAAATAATTTTGTCCGAGAATAGAATAGTTTTAATTTTTGTTATAAAAATTAATTTTGACCAAAAAATGTTGACAAAATAGTAGACATTTTGGATAAAAGTTCAAAAGTGAGCATATTTTGAACATTTTTGAGACCATGGTACTCAAAAAGACGAGAAATGTATCTTAATAACCTTTTTTTGATAAAAAAAGTAGCGTCAAGGAATTTACAAAATTCCAAAAAGAAAACACGAAAATGAACATTTTACGCCAAAGAACGCACGACATGAAAACAGTCAAGACAAGAAAAATGTAGCTTTTTGAATGCCCTAAAGGATTTTAACACCGTAATCAATTTTTAGTTCTTCACATATATCGTATGGAAAACAATTAGACAAAAAAGTACAAAGTGTTAACTTTAGAATTTTTTTGGACAACTGTCTGATTAACATAAAATGTGAATATCTGAGAAAGTACATGCCAGAAATTGTAATCAACCTTTAGAAAGTAGTATGAAAATGAGTGCAAACTATTATTATTGAAAAATAATGCCGGACTTAAATCTCAGAGAAGCTTTAAGGCATTATTATTTCTATATTCGTGGTTAACTTTATTTTAATAAATTAATTGATTCGCACGTACATCCCTGAATTGAAATGATCACTAGTGTTGTCCTAAAAGAAAGTGGCCTGGCATTACTTTTCATAAACTACTTTAGCACTTGCAGAAGTTGGGGCGGGGGTGAGTAAGTCATATTTTCTATCAAAAATTTAAATACTTTGTTAAAATTTAATTTTTTAGTTGATGGTTCCATCTATTTCTTTAAAATTTTAAATATTTTCTTAAAAATTCGTTTCATGCTTGATGAAAATACACTTTTCAAGTTATCTAAAAATATAATATCGCCCTGATAAGTAGGTTTTTAATTCGCTTGAACTCACTTTACTTAAACCTGAAATGCACATTTCAAGTTCAGTGAAAGACTGATAAGAAAATAAAGGTGATAAGGCAAATCTAATCTCGCTCGGATGATTACAATGAGCCTTCTTTTTTCAAGTTCTGTTAACTACAAATATATTACAAAATGCTTATAAACAAATAAATCTTTGGCTTGAAACGTGAAAAATATATAACATTTTCTTTTAACATTTTCATGTGCGACGACGTGCTGTTTTTCTAAAAATTCTGTTCTAGTAATATAATCATTTACATTATTTTGTGGTTGAAAATATTTTACAAGAAAATAAGTTTGTTGACCTATTTTGATACATATTAGACGAAGATGAATGTTTTTCTGTTAAAAAGTTGCAAAATTATTATTTTTCAAAATAATTTATTTACAGCAAGGAAAAATGTTCCTATGAACATATATAATGAACTACACAGCCTATCCAAAAATGATTGATGACAAATGTTAATGAGTATTCCATCTTTTTTGGAAGAGCAACTTATGTCAATGCATCTTTATCATGGCTTGTGTCGTTTCTCCAGAGATTTAAATTTGTTATTTTTAAATTTATTTTTTACGATCAAAACAAGAACTGCGCTTTCTATCCAAAAATAATTAATAAAAAATTTACAGCTCTTTTTTGGTTAAACAATCTTTGTTCAATTTTTGTCATAGATCGTATCCTTCGTTTAAGGATGGAATTTTTTTTATTTTTAATGTGGGTTTTTACAAATAAAAAAAAATATGTGTCCGATAAAGAAATTATGCTTGAAAAATTTGCAGATAATTTTTTTCAAAATTGGTTCATTTGGTTAAATTTCTTCAAAAATGATTTCAGTCACAGAAAATTAAAAAATTCTATGTTTGCTTACACATAAATCATAATACTTCATTATATGCTACAATATTTAGTACAAAATTCCTGTATTTTTGAAAAAAAATATTTACTTTTGATAAATAACTAATCTTTTTGGTTTAAAATATGTTTTAGTCAATGAAAAATTCATGTTCTTAATTAGAAATCTAACTTTTGTTGCCGAAATTTTTTCCATAGGCATTTAACCTTTTTTGTAGAAAATTCATTTATTCGGTTGCACTTTGAACTATTTTGTTTAAAACTTAAATAATTTTGTTAATAATTCAATTCTTTCACTGAAAACTAAGCTATTCAATTTTTTGCTGTAATTTATCCTTTTAAAATCGAAATTCCTCTATTTCGTTCAAAATTTTATTTTTGTTTTGTAAAAAATTTATTGTTAAGTTTGAAATTACATTTGTTAGGTGAAAAATTACTTATTAGAGCGCAAATTATATATTTAAAAAAAAATGTAACTATATTCTGTTTATATAAACAGTTATCTTTTTGGTAGAAAACTCACGTGGTTGGTTGAAAATTAACCATTTCATCGCAAATTTATTTTATTCGCTTAAAAACTCCTTTCTCTAACTGAAAATTACCCTATCCTATTTTTACTGAAAAATTGTCTTTTTAAATTAAAATGTATCCATTTTTTGAAAATTTGTCATTTTTGGTAAAAAATTAACCTTTTCGTTTAAAATTCAACTATTAGGTTAGAAATTCCATAAAAAATTGACTCATTTGGTTAGAATTTCATTTTCTGTGCTACGAATTATTATATTTTGATAGAATATTAATCTTTTCATTTGAGATTTTACATATTCGGTTGAAATAAGATTTTTTTACTAAACATTAATTTTGTTAACTAAAGGTTTAACCATTCCATTTTTAGGCAAATATTTTTTTGACATTTCATCTCTCCGCATGGAAATTCATTGTTTTGGTTGAAAATTGAACTAGTTCCTCAAAAATTTATTATCCATTTAGTTGAAAATTTGTATTTTTTCGCAGAAAATTCATCTTCTGGGTTGTAAATTCCACTATTTGTTTGAACTTTATTTCGATCAGGCCTTGATCTTTAGATCTGTGGTTGATTGGTGGTGATGAGGAAAGCTGACAGAGTGCTGAACGGGCGCTGACTTGGCTGACTGGTTTGGGGGCCGGTGGAAACCGAAGCCCGAGCGACGTGAAGCGAAGTTGAACTGCGAGAGTTGGGCGTCTGCTAGGGCGCTGATCAGGTTCTGGCCAGGCAGACTAGTCTGGGGCCAGTGGAAAACCGAAGCCCGATGTTGGTGGTGCTGAAGGTTGCCGGACTCTGCTGGAGGATCTGGGCGCTACCCCGGCACTGACGGGGTTCCTTCAGGGGCCGGTGGAAGCCGAGGCCCGATTCCGCAGTGCTGTGTGGATGCCGCTCGACGAGCGGGACGCCTCCCTGGCGCTAACGTTCGCTTCGAAGGATTCTCGGAGGGCTGCAAGGCGACGGCGCGTCTGCTTGCAGGGATCGCAGCGGCGCTTTTGGATAGGACCAGGCATAGGCGTGGATTAGGGGTCCCAGGAAGAGAGAAAGAGAGATTCGCAGGGAGTGTCGGGGCTGTTTGCAAGCTGACCGATCCCGTTGAGAAGAGAGAAGAGTTCGAGTGTAGCGTGGCTGTTTTCGAGCGACCGACCTCTAGAGAGAAAAGATTCGAGGGAGCGGGGCTGGTTTTCAAGCTGACCGACCTCTAGTATAGATGCGAGGGTAGTGGGGCTGTTTTTCAAGCTGACCGATCTCTAAGAAAGAGAGAGAGGGGGGGGAGACTCCAGGATAAGAGGGATGCTAGGAGGCAGGATTGATGTTTGAGAGAGAGAGAGAGAGAGAGAGAGCGCAAGCTCGACGGGGCTATTGGAAGCAGAGCCCCACTAAGGAGGAGAGGAAGTTTAAAGTAAACTGTGAATTGATTTAAATGTATCTTTACTCAGAGCTCAAAAAAATAATACAGAGTATCTAGACGTTCTCTTAGGATGGTGAGTCCGGACAGGTTGTCGGAACGAGAGTTCTTCTTTCGGGTCGATGCACCCGTCTTTTAAGCAGCGGGTCCAAGAGGCTGCCTGCCGTCGGTTGGCGCGGAGATCCCGGCGAATCGCAAGAGATGTGGAGGGGCGTTTCGGCCGCCTCGGCATCCCCTTCTCTCTGGTTTTTTGTATGAAAATAAAAAAAAAATAAAACGACGTGAATTAAAAAGTAACGTGGATTCAAAATAAAAGTACAAATAAAAACGACGAGAGTTAAAAAGAGACATAAAATAAAATGGAAGGAAAAGCTACATGAATAAAAGTGAAATAAAATGACGAAAAGTTAAAAGAAACTTAAATCAAAACGAAAGGAAAATGACATTAAAATAAAAATACGACAAAATTTAAAAGAAACTTAAAGTGAAGGATGAAAGAAAAATGACATAAAAATAAAAATACTTAAATTAGGTATGAGAGAAAATGACATGAACAAAATACGGCGAAATGTTAAAACTTAAATTAAAAACGAAATAATATTACATTAAAAATAAAAATACGACAAATGTTAAAAGAAACTTAAATTAAAGATTAAAGGAAAATGACATGAATTATAAAATGAAATAAAAACGCTGACAAATCAAAAGAAACATAGTAAAAGTTCAAGAAAACGGAATTACAATAATATACAATAAAATTTACACTATAACGCGCGCGATTATTATTCTAATAGAGATTAATCTCCTTTGCTCGGCCTTCCCCCGGAATGTAAATAAAAGGAAATAATAATAGAAAAATATTTGTTTCAATTTTTAAATTCGGGAGGGTATCGTTTCTTCAACGCAAGGTTGGCAGCCGCTGTCAGCTTTCCTCGCCAGGGTAGAGGAGTGAGAGAGAGAGAGAGAGCGAGAGAGAGAGAGAAGGCACTTAATTTGATGAGTCACGGCCAAGCTGGTCAGGCTAGCAATGGGACGGGGAATCCTTCACGTGCAGCTGCCGAATAGATGGCCTTTTACGGCTTCTCTCGCCCTTTCTCCCATTGAGTCTAAGACTCACAAGGTTAGACGAGGTCGTAAAGAGGCCATTACAAAGCAATTAAGCCGGAAAATTGTCCCTGCTCGGATTTTGAAAATAAATTTTTCAGTTAGAAATATAGCTACTTCATATTGCATCTTCCTTGGATGAAAAATTAAGTGTTTGGTTGAAAATTTGACGATTTTGTTAAAATATCATCCTTTTTCTTTAAGAATGCAGCTATTTAGTAATAAATTTATTTTGGTTTCAAAATCATAATTTGGTGTTAAAAAGTTAAATTGAAATCTTTTTTTGATGAATAAAAATTTAAAAAATTTTTCTTTGATTCATCTGTATAGTAGAAATTTGATATATCTTAGATAAAAATGCAGCTGTTTGATTAAAAAGGAAGCATCTATATTTGATGATTCAACAACCTTGTTTGACCGTTTTGGTTGAATAGCCTTTTTTACAAATCATTGTTATTTATTATAGTTTTTTTTTCGCTTTGAAATGCATTTATTTTCGATGAAATTCCTTCGATTATGGCTAATATATCAATTATACAATTGTACTTTAAAAATTAATTTTATTTGATGAGAAATTAATTATTCTGCAAAGTCACAACTGACCTATCACCTGAATACATATTAAAACGTAAAATTTCCCACTCTTTCGATTGCCGGTGTAAAAAATAGCGGTTTCCATTTAAAAACATAAAATTGACCTTGAAATGAGCATTACGGTCCAGCTAAGGTCAAGCGAATGTCTCAATTTCAGTTCTCGTTGAAAGCTTCTCCAAGAATGAGAGCCACCTATTTGAATAATATTTTATCTAGACAGTTATTTAGGTGTTTCCAGACTTTCAGACGCCCCATATAAGTTTAAATTTTAAATAAATTCTCACCTTTCTTTAAGAATTTCGTGTTTTTACCTCTTTTTCCAAGAAATTCCACTATTTCTCGTTTTTTTTTTTAATCAAACAGCACATTGAGAAACTAATGAGAAAATCCAAATGTTTGTCATTAAAAGTTCATTCTTTTCAATTGAAAAATCTACTATTATATATTTTTTCCAGGATTGATCTTTTTTGGTAAAAAATTCTACTACTTGCTCTAAAAGTTGACTTTTTTCAATTGTTTATTTTTTTGTTCAAAAATTAATGTTAATATCTGGCAATTGAACTGTCCTATTTTTTGTTCAAAATTGTTCACCTTCAATTAAGAGGTCAGTATTTTTTTACAAGTCGTCTTTTTTGGTGTGAAATTAATTACCTCGATAGAAAATTTAAATTTTTGGTTGAAAGTTGAACTGTTTTGTTACAAGGTAATTTTTTGGACAGATATTCGTCTTTTTAGATAGAAAATTTTTCCTTTAGGATTGAATATATACACGATGTTGTTGAAAAGTCATCTTTTCAGGCTAAACATTTAATTTTTGTCTAGAAATTTCAATATTTTGTTGAAGAGTCATCTTTTGTGATAGAAAAGTAATTTTCGTGTGCAAAATATTTAAATAAAGTCAGAAGTTTTCAATTTGTATTTGAAATTTTGCTTGACCCGTTTCAAAATGATCCTTCGTTAAAAATAGCACAAGATTCAATTACTGATATTTGAGTATAAACAGTGAAGGGAAATATAAATTTGGACAAGGCTAATAAGGAAATTAAAAAAATTAGGTTTTCGACCTAACTCAACCAGTGAAAACTAGCAATACAGCATAATGCAAAAAAGAAATCCAGGATAACTTAATTTTTAAAAAAATCCATTTTTTACATAAAGTTAAAATGAATATCAAAGAATTTAAAATAGTAGAGAATAGACTTACATGCAATTCATAAATTTAAAGCTGAATTTGAAAAAATTAAATGAATTAAAAAATTTTAATATATAAGAAAACCTAATTAAATTCCTTATCTTTGAATGGAGGTTAGAAAAATTTGAGGAAATTAAAAATAACTTTATGAAATATTTAGAACTCCAGACGAGGTTAACAGAATTCAGGATGAATTAAATAAAAACTTTCAAACATTAAAAAAAATCCATTTAATTAACTAAAATAAAGTAAATCCAGAAGAATCAAAGTAAAAAAAAAGAATCACAAGGAATTATAAAGAATTCAAAATCAATCTCAAAAAAATGTATCTCTCTTCAAAATTTTAAAACCCTACTAATTTTTAACACAAGAAGTAAATAATGACTACAAAACAATTAACGTAAAATTATGTGAAATTTATATGATTTATAAGAATTAAATATAGAAAAAATTATATTGATTCGCATAAATTTTCAGTCTCCTGTGGATGCTCAAGATAAACTAAATATATTACAGAAATACTGTAGATTGAATTATCTTGAGGTGATTGTAGCGAGGACAAAGATTGTGGCATCCCATAAGAGTACCAAAAATTTTAAGTTTTGTCAATTCACTTTCGAAAACAAAGAGGTTGATGATATTAAGTTATATTGCTACCTAGGTCAAATATTTAAAAATACTGATACATTTAGGGAAAATTTTAAGCAGCAAGTCTCAAAAGCAAACGTAGCCTCAGGAACTTCTAGAAGCATATTATTAAAATCGAAACCAAGATGATTGGTTATAGCGAATCATTTGTTCATTTCTGTGTGCTCAGCGAACTTGCTTTATGGATCAGAAATCTGGTCTGGTATTATAAATCGGTATTGAATCTGCCTCGTAACACACCAAACTACATAGTACGACTAGAAACAAATAGATTAAAGATGGAGCACGATTGAGTAGCTAAGGCTTTAAGATGGTGGGTAAGACTATTAGAAATTTCAGAGGAGAGACTACCAAAAAAAAATTTTATAGAAAGGATGTTATACGAATAAGAAAAGAAAAGAATGTTATACAAAGGAAGCTCAGAGAAGAAGATCTTTTAGCAGCTTAAAACTCCAGTTATTCTAGTTTTTACCAGAACATTGTCTCATCAAACGAATATTTGATAAAGGACATAAATTTCAACAAACCAAGACTGCTCTGTCAACTTAGACTAAGTAATTCTAGGATTGCAAGAATTTCATGGGATGGTCAAAGATACGAATTTGATTCAGAGACTATATGTTTGATGTGCAACCAAGGAAAGGCAGATGCTTTATGTAATTTTATTATCGAATGTCCTGCGTATAACATGGTATGCCCTGAATTGTTTGCGAGAAAGAAATCCATAGAAAAAATTATAGAGCCTAAATTACAAACGAACATCGACACCTTATTTTTTTACGCGATAAGTGCTTTAAAAATAAGAACCTTTGGTCTATTTTTGTAGTTTTCAGAATTGCAACTAGTACTTAATTTAAAACATTTAGGATAGAAATATGCATTAGGATGCTCGTAATTATAAGCAGCGAATTATTACTCCCTTGTAACCGGGTACTGACCCATTATGGATTACAATAAATCTGAACTGAGAAAACTTTTAGGAGTTTAATCAGATTTTACGAGATTTCAGGAGAACCCGTGTAGAAATTCAAATCGGGAACTAGTCTGGTTCCCGACCATTCTACCCCACTTAAAATCGGGGGCTAGTCGGGTCACCTGACTAGCCCCTGACCAGTAGCGTCACGGTAGATTAGTCGGGGGCTAGTCAGATGACCCGACTTATCCTAGTCGGGGCCTGATCGGGTACTAGGAGGGGTCATATGATAAAACATCCGCTTGGAAAATCAACCAAACTCCCCAAAATTTGTGGAACATCCGCTAAAAGTTTGTCAAAATACTTATTATTTACAGAAATCTCCATAAACTTTTTTGAAATATTTAAAAATGCTCAAATTTTTCCAAGATTTAATGGGGAGCATACCCTACGCTTGAAAGTACATAAATTTATGTAATGAAAATTCTCCAAAATTTGTGGAATATTAATTTCAAACAAAAAACTTCAGCTGAAAGGCAGCAATGGAAGAGCTTCCCTCTGAGAGAAACGCCATGTTGGTCACAGTAGTCTCTGCTCCAGGTAATTATGCTTCGTTGCGTGTAGACTGCTGTCTTAAACACTCGACGCGTCATTTCTGTTGCGCGAGAGGCGGCACGTCGCGCCCTTGCGGATTTCCTTTAAGTCTACCACTCCAGAACCGAAAGACTCAAATGAAGGTGGTAGCGAAATCTGAACTGTACCGTGCTTAGTAGTTTACTACTAGGATACTGCTCTTCACTGATTAATTAAAAACTTTCTCTCTTTACAATTACCACTACATGAAGAATTATACTTTATTTACATATGGCAAATCTTTCAGATCAACGTAAAAATAAGCATCTGTACAAATTTAGAGTCTTATGATTTTCGGCAGACTTTTTACCTACATCTATATGTATTTTTTCCAATATGGTTTTTCTTCAAATTCCATACAGAGGTATTCATAAGTGTTCCTAAAAATTCACAATTTACCAAAAAATACTACAAAAAATACCAGATTACGTCTTTTTGATGATTTTGATCGTTGTTTTTATAAAAAGTTGATTTTCGGACAAAATTATTAACTTAATAATTATTCATTAAGTATATTTGTGATGAATTTAACATTAATAAACATTAGCTCCCGACCACAGCCTGAAGATTACCCGCACGGAAATTAGTGAACAAAAAGGCCCGACTAGCCCTTGACCAACCACCGACCAGGCCGCGACTGAAATTTTGACAACAAAAAGCCCAACTAGATCCCGATTAGTCCCCGACTAGGTACTGTCAAAATTAATAACTCGACTAGTCCCCGATTAGTGCCCGACTTGCAATAGGGCCAAATGAGGTTATTTCCACACGGGAAACCAAAGCATTTCGACGTATTTTCAGCTATTTGGAGGCATTTGATACAAGTCAGGCTGTGCGTTAAAATGTTTCCTGACTTGATCTAAGGTGAAATTACTAAGAACACAAAAAAATTTATACTTTTTCGAACGTGAAATCATTCCAGTCATGTTTTGAGAAAGTAAAAGAGACCTTTAAATTTAATGAACTATCAACATTTTTATAGGTATGTGAAAGCCACTCGTTAATCGTTGAATCTTTCAAATCTCATACAATTTTAAAATAAACTACATTACGTTACTAAATCTTTTATGTAAACAACTTTTAATTTCATATTCGCAAATGATTAATATACGCAAATGAGACCCTATCGTGTTATTATTAATATCCTGAACAATATTATTATTTCTATAAATGAATATTTTGTAATTGACAAACTATTCTTTAAATCATTCTAGAAGTTATTGTTGTTATAAATTTGGATAAACTGAAAGTCACACTCTCTTTTTTTTAACCGAAAATTTAGATAGAATTGATATAAGAAAATATAAACATTATAAATAATAAATAATGCAAAATTCCATCGGAATCCATTCATGTTTGTTCATTAAATACATATAAATTCCGAATGTATTGTGCATCAGCAGAACTTAAAATCAACTTAAAATGAAAACACTCTGAACATGCTTGTAGATTACACATGTATTATATTATTGTTTTTAAAATTCATTTCTGTCATTTTTGTTAAGGTCCAAACTGTCATGGCTTTCGCGTGATTATAGACTGACAAGAAATTGTTTTACGGGGGTTAGCTTAGGAACACGCAGTTGTTGATCATTAATGCAATTTTGGTAATTGCCTTTGTAAATTTCCACCTAATTGCTTCCACTTTAAATATTTGAAAAAATTTAAGAGATTCGTTTTTACATAATTTATTTTTCAGCTAAATATATTCTTATTAAAAAATCACAACCCGCCAATGTTAAGGGTTAACGGCGCTTTCCAAAAAAATAAACATCATTTTTTTTAAAGATATCAAAAATTTTTTAAAATAATTTAATTGATAATGTATAATTTCCATAAAGATTGCAACGATGTTAAAAACTCATATTTCTATTTCTGGCTCGATGATGCACGTAGAATATGATCACCTTGTTCAGGTTGTTCACGTGTTGCACCGGAATAAAATTCTCGATCAAATTTTTCTCTGCTTTTTTCCAAAACATCTTTATTTATAGAATCTCGTTCTTCTTCCCTATACTCTTATTGTTATAAAGACGCAGAATTCGTCGTTAAAAATGGTGCGTTCACCATTGTAATCCTCAAAACTAGATGTCGTGTAAAATAGAAGCCTTCTGACTATCTTAACTTCATAAGGAATATAAGTACCCTTTAGGTCATGAGTTTCAACTGATCCTATCTGTATGAGATTTTCACACTCTTCTACTAGCATTGTTTTTTTGTACCTTATAAAAACTGAATATGTTTTAAACATGTTAGGGATTTTGTTCGGTCCCTTTATCCAGCGGGGGATCCCACTGTTCAAAAAATTTAAAGAATAATAAACTGAGCCATCCTTCATATCTACTTCCACAAGGTTTGAAGCACCACCTGATTGTGCAGAACAAATGTAATTTATAAATTAATTGCACATTAGTAATATGGTGGGTGGTCAGAAATATTTTTTGTGTTTATCTTTTGAAGCCTTTCACAATTTTTGGAAAGCTTCCACATTGTTTTATTTTGAATCTATAAAAATTTACATTTTATTTCAAAGTAGGGTATGGCTATTTGTTACAAATTTTTACTACCTCGTTTCAATTATTGGATGTCGTTTTTGATAAATGAAATTGAAAAAACAGAAGAATTTAATAAAAGAACGCGGTTGTCGTAATATTTTTAACATTATTGAAGAAGTAAGAATCACATATTATACGTAATTTCCTCAAACCAAACGCATTCCTTAGTTATTGCTCCACAATTGACAAATAGAGTTATTTACACTTTTTATCTATTTCACGTTACCAAATGATCTCTTTGAGACTTGCAACCAGAGAAACCAAAAAATATTTACTACTAAAAAAATTATAATATATACATTTTTCACTCAAAACATCAATGTACGATTTAATTGGTCGCAATCATCTTGAAATCGATTCAATCTATTAAAATCCTTCTCCCATGTAATACCTTAAGAAAAAATAGTCTAGAAACTCAATTTTTCAGAAAAAAAAGTTTGCATTTTTTAAGTCTGTGCAAATTTTAATTTATAAATAGTTAATAAAAAATATTTAAATAATTAAAATAGTTAAAAATTGAAAAACGTTGAAAAGAATTTACACACAAATAGATAAAAATTTAAGTTATAAAAATAGGAAGAATCCAATGATTTCGACATCTTCCTGACTAACTGAAAAAATTTATTTATTTAAAAAATCCTAACGATTACGATTCGAAAACAAAGCTGTTTGCCCTCTTCAGATCTTAAAACCGTTTGAAAAAAATAGATTCCCGGTGACCAGATATATTCTAGAAAATTCAAGTGATTTTGTAAGATATTATAAACATTAAACAAGATTTTGAAGATTTCCAAACGTGAGGAGATTTGAAGGGATTTCAAATAGTTTCGAGGGACTTACATGAATTTTTAAACTTATAACAGTTTTTATGGGATTACAAACATCTTAACTTTCCCAGGAATTTCAAAGAACTCTGTGAGGTTTCCAAAGATTTAAAGATATTTTTTATAAAGTTTGGAAAGCGAATGAAGTGTCGATTTCACAAGATTAAAAGCATGCTAATAAATCTTCAACGATTTCATGGGATTAGAAAAATGTCTGAGGATTGAAATAGTTTTTAAAAGAATTCTAACGAATAATCTGGATTTAATGTGCATCACAGGGATATTAGATGATTTATTTTCACTTTACAAATGTCTTTTTTAGGTTTTGCAAAGATCTCAAAGGATTTCACAGGATTTCAAGACATTTCTTGTAAATAAATTTTTCAGGGATTTGAAAGATATTTATAGGAATTTTAGCAGTTTCAAAGGGTTTGGTGGTGAATGAAGAAATTTTACAAAGTTTGAACTATTCTAATAAATTTCAAAAAATTTCTTATACAGTTAAAAATTTCTATTAGAAACTTCCAGCATTTGAAGTTAATTGCCAAAACGTAAGTTAAGGCTATCATCATTTTGTAGTTTTCAATAGCTGGTTTTTGTACGGTACTTAACATGTCTTGGCCAGTAACATTTTTGTATCATACACGCGGCTGTATATCTGGACAACTTTTGAAGCGAAAAATTTCCGTGAATTATATGAATTCCTTGAACTTAAACAGGTTTTTAAAGACGTCAGATATATTAAATATATATTTCACCAATTTTCAGAAAAAAATAAAGTGTTCAAATGATATTTAAAATATTTTGATGACTGGGGAAAATTTGAAAATATTTATGTAAACGATCGGATATCTCGTAAAATTTTAAAGAATGTGAAATGTCTTAAAAATTCCGAAATTTCTTTTTAATTAAGTTTAACTATTCACAAAATTTTGAATTCTCAATTTATTATAAAAAGTCAAAAATCATTTTAAATATTCTCACGAATTTTAAGAAAATTATTTTATATCATCATAACGCCTTTAAAATTCTTTAAAATTGATATGAATTTTCACTTTTAAAATTCCTAATTTGAAAATTGCGATTTACAAAATTCTCGAAAATTTGAAAAAAACTGAAAACAGGCACTTAAAGACATTTATACAAAATGTGCAACCGCTCAGATAGTCAACAATAATGAATTCGAAATTTGCGATTGACCTATTTTTAATTCTGGAATCCTATAATTCTATATTTTTAAATAAAGTAGGTACAAAAATATTCCTACTATTAGAAAATATAATATATTTTTAAGATTTAAAGGTTTTTCAAAATCGGTTGACTCGCTCTAGCCAGTCCAAGATGCAATAAAACTTGAACTAAACGAATTTTTTAAATTGACGCCTGGTGATATGAAGAAAGAATGTAACATTTACTTCCAAAAATCGTGGCACAAAATTAAGGATGCCCTCGATAAATTTGATAAAACTTACCAAGGTATCCCTGGAAATCCAATCGAATACGTAACCTCTGATGATAAAGCACACAAAAATTATTTGGATGCACGTCGGAAAAGTGAACCTTACAAGAAGGCAGCAAATCATTTCATTAAAATAGTCCTCCCATGCGCCGAGAAACACAGTCTGGACAAACATTTTAAAACTATTGAACCTCACCTGTGCTAAAACCTTTTTCAAGCTAAACCACCGTAAGTTTATTTAATCTTTTATCATTAGTAATTACTAGTTAAAACATGGTTTATGTTTAACACGTCTAAAATAAATAAATAAAAGTACAGAGCAAATTTTGATGTGATTGAATTGACAAGGATGTAAAGTCAACTGAAGAGGTAAAACCTTTCGTCGATTTATATACAATAGTATAACCGTACATACATACATAAATTTCTAAATAATACTAATTTGATTTACTTCTATCTATTAGGGAGAATGATCATAAACTTAATTTCTGTAATAAAGGAAAGTGTATTTGCCTGAGGGCAAAAATATCTTCTTTTTTATTAATATTATCAGAACTGCTACTAATGTCGATCATCTCTGGGATAAGTCTTTTTTTATAGCTGGATTCACGATCGATAATTTTTACATTATGCCAATCAAAAGAATGATTAAAATTATATTGGTGTTTATATACAACCAACTCGGCTTTATTCCTATTCTTATGTTCACTTATTCGAGTTCTTAGAGATCTTTTTGTCTCACCCACATATGATACAGGGCATTGTTTACAAGAAAATTTATAAACTAAATTCGTTTTATCCCATTTTCAGATATATCTTCACCTAATTTTATTACAGAACTCAAACTTTTAATAATTAAAGGAATCGTAGCAATATTATAACTATTTAATACTTTAGATAATTTTGTGATGTTATTGGAAAATGGAAGACAAATCTTAAGTTGATCTAAATGTGGTCGAATCTGAATATTATTTACAACTTTGTTGACAAAGTGATATTTAATTTGATTCATGCGGACTTTTATGTTTTTATTGATGAACAAAAATTGGATAATCATTGTTGATCAGTAACTGCTTAACTATTTTCAAATTGTTAAAGTGAACATTTTTCTCCGATAATAATATTGCTCTGTTAACAAGATTGTACACAATATTTTTTTCCGTTAGATAGGATGATTTGAACAAAAATTAATTAGTCTACCAGATGACATTGGCTTCTGGAACCAATTGGTAATAATATGATTTTTAATTCTAATCAGTGTCATATCTTAGAAATTGATACAATTATTTTGTTCTAATTCATAAGTGAATTGTAAACTTTTGTTTTATGAGTTAAAAGTTTTTAAGACTAAATCGATACGTTTTTCTTTAATGCATAGTATTATGTCGTCGACGTATCTATAGTATAAAAGAGAAATAAAATGATAAATATTTTTTAAATATCTTAAACATGTTGTTTCAAAATCATCCATTACAATGTTCGCAAATAACGGTGAAATTGGGGAGCCCATTGGCGTACCATCAATTTGTTTATAAATATTATTATTATTATTAAAATGATAAACGTGTTTTAATTCAAAACTGTGGTTAATATGTGAGCAAGGAATTTCCATGTAATTTTTTAATTTTTCATAAATTATTTTTGCCAAAAAATGTGTTGGACTATTAAAAAGAGAAATAATGGGTTGCAAATGAACATCTGATTCATGGATTATTGGTAAACCATAAAATTTAGCTAAAACTGTGTCAGTTAAAGAAAGTTCATTATGGTGATGTTTTTCATTTTAATAAATTGTTATCATTAAGATTTTTAAAAATTTTAGAAGTGTTTGCCTGTAGTTTTTTCAAAGTGTTTTTTTTATCAGGATGTAAGTAGATGTAGCAGAGAGTAAATTTGACATTTTTAAGTTTTAAGTGGATTTCTGTAAACAAACAGTGAGATTGCCTTTATCTGCATTTGTAAAAAGGATATCGGAATTATTTTTCGAAAAGGTTTTTGTCCTGTTCAGTTTTTTATGTAGATCGGACGATTGAAGAACTGATTCTACATTTTTTATGGTATTAATAACATTTTGTTTTGACCATTTTAAAGCGAATATCAATATCAAGACAATATCGATAACATCTGTTGGTATTTGAATGTCTGTTAAATTTTTAAATTATTGATCTCTATTTTTCTTCGGTTGGTTATGTTTATTAAAAATAAGGACACAAATTTACATTGGTGTTCATTGCTGCAACTTTTATAAATCGAATTGAATTTTTTCCGGGAGAAGTCGAAACACTTTTGTTTTATATTATCATTAAGATCAGAATCCTAGATATTTTTAAAAATTTTTTGAGTGTTCTATTAAAGAAATTAATATGAAAATTATTATCTCGAATTTCAATTTTTAGTCATTTCCGCGAATAATGATTATTAAACTTATTAAGTTGTTTGCGACAAGTAGCGCTATAAGCAGAAACATTTTTTAGTCGTTTGGTAAAATTTTGAATGCGTAGAGGAATAACATCATTGCTTCTGCATTTCAACAAAAAGTGACGCCTACGTTAAAAAAATCACAGGGTGAAATTACTTATATTTAAGTATCAATGGTAAAGGAAACTCAAAATTTAGGAAAGGAAAATCAGGAAATTTTAAAAATGAAGTTTTTGGCCAAATTCAACAAGTAGTAAATAGCAATGCAGCATAATGCAAAAAAGAAATCCAGGGTAAAAAATCCAGGATAATTTTCTTTTAAAAACACAAAAAAAATTCCATTGATGGGCGTAAAGTTGGAATGCATGGAAAGCAATTAAAATAGTAGAGAAGAATTCGATGCGCTTCTTAGAAATTAAAGGTGAATTACAATAAATTAAAATAAATTTTTAAATTTTTAAATTTTTAAATATGAGGAGACTTAACTGAATTCAGTATCTTTGAAGCAAAACTAGAAAAATGTAAGAGAAATGAAAATAATTAAATAAAATTTCCAAGATTTCAAGATGAGTTTGCAAGAATTCAAAATGAATTAAATAAAAACTTTCAAAAGTAAAAAAAGAATTATTAACTAAGCTAAAATTAAGTAAATTAAGAATAATCAAGTGAAATAAGAAAATTCAAGAAAATTCCAAAGAATTTAAAAGAATTAGGAGTGAAAACCAAAAAATTGATATCTTTCAAAATATTTGAAACCCTACTAATTTCTAACACAAGAAGTGACTAATGACCACAAAACTATTCAATTTAAATTCAAAGAAATTTAAATGAGTTTTAACACTTGAGAACATAAAAAAATTTTATTTATTACAATACATATTCAGTGAATTAAGAAAAAAGTAAAGGAAATGAGAAGGACTAGATGAAATTGACAAGAAATAAGGTTGAATTTAAACAGCAAACAAAAGAATTGAAAACTATTAAAAATATAAAAAAATTAATTAAACTAAGTAGAATGGAGTGAGTTCAGAAGAATTCGAAAGAATTAAAAAAAAATTGGCACTCAGTAATAAGAATTTAGAGCGAATTCCGAATCAATTAAAAAAAATTTGAAAATCGCTTCAATTTTTGGAAACACTACGAAATATCTTACGTGTTCTATTTAATTATTTGAAAACCATTAAACCAGTAAAATCACTTAAAATTATTGAAACCCTTAGAAATTTTATAAAATTGTTCAAACCTTTCTAAAATAACTTGAAATATTCTGAAATACCCTAAAATATTTCAGTCCTCAAAATAACTTCAAAATATTGAAATAAATAAAAAATGTCTAGGAATCTTCTAAAATTACCTCAAATGTTTTGGATGATTCCCTTGGGAATTATTTACAATGCCCTGAAAAAAAGTAAATAAAGTGATTCGTAAATGAACAATAAAAACCTTATCCTGATGATAATTTTGAAGAACAAAAGCTTAATGTTTTTAATTGTGAATCTTCAAAATGGAAAACATTTAAAATCTGAAGTATCAAAATTGCAGAATTTTGAACTGTCAAATATAAATATTTTATGATTTTTAACAGGAAAATTTTTGAATGAGAAAATCTTTGATATGAAACCTTGACAATTAAAATATTTAATGTGGTTAAACATTAAAAGTTTAAACTTCTTGAATTAAAAAAATATATATATTTTCAAATACTTTAAATATTTCTAATTGATATCTCAAAGCAATGTAATTTAAAACTCTTTTCTAATAGTATAATTTTAAAGGTATACACAAATAATAAAAACTTCCATTGGAATTAATTTATTTTTATTTATTAAATATACATAAATTCCGAATGTAGTATGCATCAGCAAAGCTTAAAATCAACTTAAAATTAAAACACTCTGAATATACTTGTAAATTGTAATCGAAGACATTTTAACGAACGAATAAAATTTTACAAAACAAATTTCTTAAATATTATGTTGAAAATAAATTCTCAAGTTATACATGATCAAAAATGTTCAGTAAATAATTAAACCTAAATTAAAAATCAATTCTGATGAGACTTTCTTTACTTTTAAATACAATTATGTAACTTTTCTTAAAGTCCAAACGACGGTGACGCAGTCGAAATGATCGTCTCGTCTCGATCGAATTTTTGTTATTACCATTTCTAGATCTTAATTATGATTTGGTTCCATTTAATCAAATTTAAAGTAAATTTTGATTATGTCCAAAAGTTATCGATATGCATCACTAGTCCTAGCTTCAGCATGATTTGAGACTGACAAGAAATTTTTTCGCTCCGTTTAGTTTAAGAACATAGTTGTTGGTAATTATTACAATTTTGGTGATCTCTGTCGTAAATTTGCAACGAATGGCTTTCGCTTTAAGCATTAAAAAACATTTACAATAATTTGTTTTTACATTAATCATTTTTCGACTATATGTACTCTCATTACAAATTAAAAACTCGCCAGTCTTTGTGGTTAACGATGTTTTCTAAAACGTCGCAAAAATTATTTTGAAAGTTATAAACAATTGAAAAAAATCATTTTATTAATCATTATAATTTTTTTAAGGATTTCAGCTATGTTAAAAACTCATGTTTTGATTGCTGGAAGTTAATAAGGTTTTGCCTGATTTTGCAAATGTGATCGGCTCGATTCTGCACGGAACATACTTTCAAGTTGTGCAAGTTGTTCAGGTGTGGCATTGGGATAAAGTATTTGATTATGATATTCCCTCATTTTTTTTAAAACATCTTTATTTATCGAATCGACTGCTTTATTACCATATTGGCTTTCTGTCAGTTCCGCATATAAGATATTTTTAGTTCCTCTTATTGTTATAAACACGCGGAATTTTTCGTTAAAAATTTCGCGGTCACCATTGTAATTCTTGAAACCAGATCCTGTGTAAAATAGAACAGTCCTAACTATCTTAACTTCTTTAGGAATATAAGTACCCTTTGGGTCATGACCTTCAACGGATCCAATCTGTATGAGATTTTCATACAAATCTGGTGACATTCCTGTTCCGTACCGTATAAAAACTGAATATGTTTCATACGGTTTCGAGATTGTATTCCCTTTTTCCATCCATTGGGGGATCAATCCGGTCGAATATTTTAAAGAATAATAAACTGAATTATCTTTCATATCTATCTCCACAAGGTTTGAGGCAGCACCTATTCAGATAGAAAAAATTTACATTTATAAATTGTTCGCACACTAGTAATGTGATGGGCGTTAGCAGAAACTTGAAAAAAGTTTTTTTTTTCAATCTCACAAAGAGCATCGATTATGAAAAAAACTGTACCTAGTAAAAAGTTATCATAGCAATAGATTTAGAAGAAAATATCCTATGTAATTATCAGAAGTTAAAAAATTTAAATGTATTACATTTAAAGCAAATTTCGAAACTTTAGGCAAGTCCTATTTAACATTGTCTAAAAAACTTTGTGTTTCTAGAGAGCGAGACACCTTTTTTTTATTATATTCAGTATCAAGACATCTCCGCAGACCCTTGAAGTTAACGTAGGATTTTAAATAGAAAAAGCTCAGTGTTCAAGAAAATTGCAAAAAACCACTTGATGTTAACTTTTCAATTAATTAAAGAACAATTGAATGTAGATAATCACTTTTGTGCCTAGGTCTATTTTCCAATTTTTTGAAAGAATTATATTTATTTTTATTTATTTTGTATAAGTATTATGAAAAGCTTACATTTTAGCAATAAATTACACTGAATGTTTTTTTTTAGTTTAGAAACTTTTTTTCTAAATAAAATATTGGACTGTAACATTGCAAAATGTACCGGAAGACCGTGAAGTACCTTTCTGTACTTAATTTGAGTAGGAATTTCGATAAAAATTATTTTCAAAAGAATGAACTGACCACTTTTTGACATCAACTCGAAAATTTGTGTACCTTAGAACTTTTCTTATATTTAAAATGTCTGTGGGATGTAAAAATACATTCGTAAACGTAATTTACTGTCGGTTTTTGCATTTTTTAAAGCTTGAGGCCGATATTTTAAAGATAAAAAAAGTTCTGAGATTCAGCAAATTTCAAGGTACAAATAAAATATATGCAAAATTGATTTCAGTTTTAATTTATTTGAAAATAATATTTAGCGAAATTTTTACTCAAATAAAGTACACAAACATATATTATGGTTTTTTGATACATTTACTAAAGTTTTAGTCCAATAGTTTATTAACAATAAACGTTCGTAAGTTCGATAAAAATTCAGTAAAGTGAAAAAGTGAGGTCGGTAATACAGATATTTGAGTGTGTTACAGTAATTGTTTGCAATATTTTATTTGACTTTATTTTTCCATTTTAACTGATAGAATGTTACGACCTTCTTAACGTTATCACATTTTTCATGGAGTTTAGAAATTATATTTTTTGTTAAGAAATTGACAAATTGCATTATTACAGCGTTCAATTCAGAATTTATAACTCAGTTGTTCAAGCAACTATTTTGTTTAAACAATTTACTTTAGTAGGTTGAAAATATTTTCTTGTTTCTTACAAGTTTAATAAAACAGTCAATTTGTTTATTCACAATGATAAAATAATAATGAATGACACTTAAAGGAAAATAATAATTGTTTCAAGAATTTAGGTATCTTTATGATAAGCAATATGGTGCTTAGATATTCTGAAAAATAGAAGTTTCTCTACCTTTTCAAGACAAAGTCAAAAATTAATGATTATCAATTGTTTAAAAATATAAAAATTTCTTGAACAAAAAATATTATTTGTATTATTAATTGAGTAATTAGTGAATTTTTTGCACTAAAAAAATTAAAAAATACCCTAAACAAAAAATATTCTCCCTATTCACATCTTTGAGCAATAAAAAATTATTTTCAAAAATACTTTAAAACTTTTCACTAGCAGAGAATACAAAACATACGAGGTGAAAAAGATTAGCTGAAAACTTCTAAAGTATTTATTTAAATTTAATTGCCATAAAATTATTAGAAATGAATTGTCTTTTCCAACCAGGTATTTATAGTATCAGTTGGGTTTTAGTCCGTCTGTCCTAAACTTGGACAAACAAATTTTCTAGACAATTTATTCTACGGATTTTAATACGATTTGAGAATTTAGGAAAAATGAAAGAGGCATATCAACAATTTGGTGAGTGAAGGCGCTACATCAAGAATTGAAATATTTGGACACTTTATATTCCAATTCTTTTTAAGTTAAGAAGTAGAAACAACTCTTTGTTATCGCTTTCTGAAAATTCAAAATAATTGTTAACGCCGTAGACAAATTAAATTAACCAATGCATTTCACGCTTGAAAAAATTCATTCATGTAACAAAATGGAGAAAAATATAGTCGAAAATAAAAAAAAAGTACAATTCTTTCATACCTTTTGCAAAAGAAACCAGATAGGCTACTTAAAAATTTGTGAAATTAATTAGAAAATTGTATTTATAGCACAAAGAATTATTATTCAAGATATAGCATTATGATAGATACGTTTTCCAAGTTTTCCTGAATTATTTTCATTAGTAAAACGAAATCTGATATTTGAATTCTCTATTTATTTGTTAACTTGATTTAAACAACTAACAGTGGATATCCTGAATTAAAAATTCATACATTTTCTTAGTTTGCCAAAAATTTTTCATAAAATTTATTAAAGTGAGTATTTTTATCGCGACGTCACCCTTTCATTTCTTAGTTTTTTATTATAAAAATTTAAAACAATTTTCAAATCTAAACTTCTGCAAATGATTTTTAAGAAGTGAGTTTCCTATGTGTATGATTTTTTTAAATAACTGAGAAGAACAATTTTTGGAAATTGGCTCTCATAAATCTCTTATAAATTAGGATAAACTATTATCATTGAAAAAAAAAATAATAAACGCGGATCAAAATTGTAAACTTTAGAATAACTTTTCCAAAACAGCATTTTTTGTCCTACTTTAGGTCCATCCCACTTTTTTCCAAGAAGTGAGTGCAAGTGAATTAAAGGGGATTGGTAGGGAGGGTTGTATTGGAATGTGAGTTTGAGAAAAGGAAAGTGAAGTGTGGATGGATAGGAAAAAAGTGGGAGAATGAATAGAGGATGAAGAATTTGGAAGTAGAAGAAGGATGGTGGGATGGGAAGTTGAGCGTGGAGAAGTAGTAGGGGGCATTAGCAGTAGCAGATTTTTTCAAATCTCACATTCTATTAATTTTTTAAAATTATAATTACTTTATAAAATGTATTGTACAATGGTTGTTTACAGAGACTTTGACTTTAAATGTTTGTTCAAAGTAACAGACTTTAACATGATAGCTTTTAAAATTCGACAACAAATCCTCAATTTTTTTTATTCTTGAGTTAAAAGAACTCTGACGCTTCTTAACTTCAGAAATGAAGAATTAAAACCAAATACTTTTGCGTAAACATTTTCAAAACCATTTATAATATTTTCGATGCATAATGATTATAATATTGCATTATACTCACCATTAAAATAAAGAAAAATCAGAAACGTCAAGAATAGAGTGGCAAAAGTAATATCCATTTTTTAATTATCAAAATGACGCGGAATGTAAAAGGCAAACTTTTTTTCGAGGAACTACGTGTGAACAGTGACTCGCTGAATGCCTGCTATATATATAACTTTTATCATCTATGAAATGACTTGCTTTATTTATTCATCAAAAAAATAGAGTGGAATGCGGAACATTATTTAAACCAGATCTCTAAATTTTCCATATACGCTGTACCTACTCCCCATTGAACGTTAAGAAGAATTAAACATTGCACCTAGTGTAAGAACGCTTACTTTATTAAAATGACAAAAGTAAAATTTAGGCACTATGCTATTCAGGTTTATCTTACAAAACAATTTTATTTATTCAAAACCATGAAATATTCAGGCGAACTTTTGAATTATACCGATTTTTGATCTATTCATTTCAAACAAAATAAATCTTTCAGATGAACTAATGAAAGTAATTAAATAATTCATTATTTTTGAAAGCAATTTTTATAAACAGGTATCCATACCAGGTATTTCTAATAGAATTATTGAAATTTTTTCTAAGGATTAAAACACATATTTTTTGTTAACAAAACCTAAGTATAATCTTTGGTCCCCAAAGAGAAATTAATAATTATTTAAACTACCTTTATTAACAAATGCATTGTGTGGCTATTTCTGCAGGTAAAAACTTGATTTTTTCTATGCAATTAACTGTAAATAACTGACTTCGAAAATTGTAAGTACATTTTCATAACAGTCAACAATTTATTAATGTAAATAACAATTGTTTAAACAAATGTTTATCATTTTATGTATTTATATAGAAAATAGCGTTTTTTCACTAAATTAACAGTCAGTTATTCAGTAATTATTTTTTACTATGATTCGATAATATTTGATAACTTTTTGGCCAAACTTAATCATTAACTGCATTAGTTTGCTACTTTTCAGCAATTATAACTGTTTTTTTTGTGTTATCAACGATTAATAACACATCCATTACCTTTTTTCAATAGTTCTATAATGATCCACTATTTTTATTTTTACTAGAAATGTATTGATGATTGCTTTCAGAAGCTAGAGCTATGCTGATCATCACTGACTCCGATCATTCTATCGTCAAGAAATTATTTCTTAATAATTTTTATTAAATTCCACAAGAAAAAATTCAGTTTTCAAATGCATGGGCCTAGAAAAATTTGTTTCTACAATGTTCATAAAATTTAAATAAGTGGATCGTTATCGAACTATCGAAAAAGTTTGAAAATGTGTTATGAACACTTTATTAGGTAAAAAAATAACAAGTATAAATCCTGATAAAATGTTCTCGATTTTTAGCAAAATATAATTGGTTAAATGTGGCAGTTAATTCCTTGAAAAAATTGGTATTCTACTTACCAATACATCAAATAAGTAAAATTTTTTTTAACAATTGTTATTTTCAAAAATAAATGTTAAATTGTCTTAAAAACGTTCTTAAAAGTTTAGAAGTTAGTCGAAAAAGTCAAGTTTTCACCTCCTAAAACAGCCAAATAGAACGAACATTTTAGAACGAACCCATTTTCATTTACTTATTTGTTTACAACAAATTCAATACATTTTTCAACTTTTGCATTGTTATTGGAAACCTTTTTTGAATAGTTGCTCTCAGTTTTCTAGATATTTTTTATTAAATCAAAGCATTTTTTTAAACCGTTCTAACTGAAATTTTCTTTTACATTTTTGTTGTTAAATAAAACAAAATATTTAAAAATCTCCCAATTTATAATATATGTATAAATATTTAAAAAAATGAATGTGTCTGAAATTTTCTAGCTGCGAAATTTCCGTATTTCAAAAAACAACTACTTAATTTTCTCACAGAGCTTATTTTTTCAAACAAAAAATTCCAATAAGTCATAAAATTCCCTTATTTATTAAAAAAATTCTTTTAACCTTTTGAAATTTCACAATAATTTAAATTTGCCTCATAAATTTTTTTTATTTCTGCAAATTTGAAAAAATTATGTTAAAATCTTCAAGATTCTTCTTTAAAAATTTTAGAATTTCCTCTGAAATGTCTTGAAATATTTTTAAATACTCTTAAAAAATTAATTCCTGAAACTAAAAAATTATGTTGATTTTTCCTAGGATCTAACGAATTTTTTTTATTTTCTTGAGAAACTACAAAATTCCTGAAATTTCTTAAAAGGCCCTAATCATTAAAACTTCTTATCAAAACTTTGTAAATCATTTTCGATAGAAAAATACATAGCTTCAATTAAAATATTTTAATCATGATAGAATATTATTATTCAGTATTTAGCAATATTTGAACATCAATGTAAGGCGACAAATTTTAAACCATTATATTTAAAAGTAAATAATTTTGTATTTAAATTTTTCGAAATAGAAAGCCTTGCATCATTACAATTTCAAAGTTCTTTTAAACTTCGAACATTAGGATTTTAAACATTCTATTTAGAAAACGTTTGATTTGTAAATAAAATTATGGAATTTTTATGTATAAATAACAATTAAATACTTATCGTTTTTTAGTATAAATATAAAATGTATATAATACATAATTATCTTTTAAAATAATTTTAAGGAAATATTTGAGAATATTTAGAATGACTTCTTAAAATTTTTTAAAATGATTTTTGAAAATTATTAGGTATCTTTCTTTAATTTGTTTTCATACCTTGCATAGACACCAGTAAGCAAAAAATTACTGGCTATGACTACAAGGGTAATTTGAAAAATTTTCAGAATTTTAAGCCAATTTTTTTAATATTAAAAAATTTTAATTACTTTGAAAGATATTGCAAATGATGCTTTTTATTAAATAAACAATAACAGTCTTTACATTGTTTTCTTAAATATATCCGCATGTTATTTTTAAAAAATTCATAATTTGAAAAAATCAGACTTTTGTGAAAACATTAGTTTACAGTTTTAACTTTGTTCAATCATAATTTTCCACGGAAATCATATCTTTTCACTAATACATTTTAGAAAGATTATTTTCAACATGAATAAAGTACGGTAGAATAGATAAAGTTAGTAAATAATTCTATTTTTTTCATTTAGAGATAGTATCTTGCAAATACTTTATGTTTTTTCAAAGGTGATATGACCTATTTGCAAGTTTTCTCAATTATTCCCTTTTTCCTTGTTTTAATAAAGCTGAAAAACTTATCAGGGTTGCCAATGTAATAAAAAAATTTTCAAGCTTTTCCGGTTTCGTAAAAATTTCACATGTCATCGTCTTTTCTCTCAGTATTCAGGACTACCATATTTACAGAAAGGACTGATCTCCGAATACAAGTATTTTTGTAAAGGAAGGCGGCGTTCTAATTGCCGTAAGTAAAAAAGTAGCAATTAATCAAATATTAATTCTAGAAAGTTCTTTTAAACAAATTTTTGTCAGAGCTACAACACAAGATGCGGCCGAAACTTTATCTAACAATTATGCATTTTTAGATCTTAGGCAACTGAACAGCAAAGGAAATATTGAAGGAAAGTTCCAAGACTTAATTTTTTGTAACATCAGTCTTACGGATTTTCAAATGGCAGTGGATAATTTAATTAACTGCGACGCATTTCACCCTCCCTTAGAATTTAAAATTGCTCTGCATTCAAATGATATTCAAATTTCAACTAAAAATTTTTATTATCATATTAATTTTGCTATTGATAAATACGTGCCTACTAAAAAAGTTTTCCTTTCAACATATCCCATGTGGTTTAATCTTGAGTTAAAAAACTTTACTTGACTGAAAAAGATTGCTCATAAGCGATTTAAGCAAAATCAATCTTTGAATAATTATGAAAGTTGCAGTTCCTTAAGATCGAGGTGCAAACCCCTGATTGACAGTTTTTATCTTCAGTATACCAGTGATATAGAAAGAAACGTACAAGATAATATAAGGGCCTTCTGGTGTCTCGTAAATCAAAATCAGAAGGACATAAGTGTCCCGAGAAAAATGGTTCATGATGATATCGAAATTACCAACGGTAAAGAGATTGCAAATGTCTTCGCGGAATACTTCAACTCTGTACACACGAACAATCAATTCTCAAATTATGCTATAAATTTTGTCCAGGAGGTTAGATTATCCGAACTTAAAATATCTCCACAGGAGGTTTTCAAGAGAATATCTAAACTAGATCCTCACAAAGGGCCAGGAACAAATAATGTGCCACCTCGTTTTTTTAAAGAGTGTAGCAGTGTACTTTTGGAATCTTGAAGCATTCTATTTAATCACTCTTTAAAATGCAGGACTGTTCCGAAGCGCTGGAAAGTCTCATCAATAACATCAATATATAAATCAGGACCAAAAAAATTTGTAAGGAACTACAGGCTCATATGCATTCTGAACGTCGCTTCCAAAATATTGGATAGTTTTATAGCAGATTGTTTAAAAGATTCTTTTAATAATATTTTTATTGACGAAAAGCATGGCTTCCGACCATGTAGATCCACAGTTACAAGTCTTACAGTTTTGAGAGAATTTGTTACAGAAATTAGATTGAAAAAAAAATTGTTCTTGAATCAAGTAAATGTTACTTGATTCAAGTCAATCGCAGGCACGAATGGTGACGATAGAATATGAGTTTGTTCGGATTTTATTATTTTAAAACTTTATTGTGTTACTTCATATAGAGATGTATTCAAATGCAGAACATAGTGCACTTCCAAGAAATAATTTATGATACACTTCAAGAATATTTTTTCTTAGTATAAGAATATGAAGAAATATAATCGCACGCTTAATCTCTTTGAAAAATCGTACTCCACAAGGATTCGAACCCTAACTAAAAAACCACCTAAACTAGTGTCCTAAACCGCGCGCTCTACCGACTTCGCTATCGAAGCACTTGGATCTCGGTGACAAAATCTCGATTAAGTATTTCAAGGCAGTGTCGTACGAAGTCGTATGGTGAGCCTCAACCATCTTCAAACTAAACGTTGTGGAATTCAATGTTTCTTTTAAGAAAACATCTTTCTGATGATACTTGAAAATTTTCAACAGACTCTAATATACCATTTTTTATTTATAAAAATTTTAGAATTGAATTTTACTTATTTCAAAAAAGGCTCTATACTTTTGTTTTCTTAATATATTTAAAAATATTATAAAATATCTAAAAGTAATAAACAAGAAACAAAAATTCTCCATAAAATGCGCAGTTTTAAATTTATTTAAATCTTTTATTGTATATAATACTCTCTTACTCAATTTTTAATAAAAAATAAAATTTCTTAAACAATAATATAAAATATGTGAAAAAGCGAAGTAAGTTTCACTTATTTAACAGGGGACTTAACACTTGTTGTTTCTAAATATTTAAAACGCTTAAAAACGACCTAAAGGTAATGAATAATAAAGAAAAGTTGCATGTACAAAAATTCTTTAATAACAGCAATGACAAAAAATGTTCTGCTATACGAAAATTTGCATAAACCACAAAGTTTTTAATTTATCGAATGCTTTGATCATACAGTGTTTACTAAGATTTGAATGTGGTATTGCTTTCCTAAAACAACAATTTAAAATATGCAAAAAATAATTGAACTTCACTTATTTCACAAAGGACTCAATAATTTTTTCTTTCAAAATGTAATGCGCTTAAAAATGATCTAAAGCTTGTAAAAAATTAATAACTTTTGAGTTGAAAAACGCTTTAATAACCTCAGTGACAAATAAATATTTTCTGATTTTCAAAAACCTCTGTCAAACGCACAGTTTTCGATTGATTTCATTCTTTCATAGTACTTTAAATTCAGTATTTAATTTAAAATAACAATTCCAAACAAAAATAATTTAAAATATGTAAAAAAGAATTGATCGTTAGTTTAAATATTACCCATTTAAAAAATCTGTTGTAATTATAATAAGATAAACAATCTATCCTACGACGTTGATATTTTCAATCAATCATTAAATGATTTTGTAACGACAGTTAAATATTTTTCTATAACATAAAGCAATTTTTTGTTTTTGTTTTAACTTATTTTTAGAAAGTAGTACATTTAGAACGTTTGAATGTTACTAAGCTCGAACTGCTACTCTTATTCAGTAGTATATAATAATTATAATTTTTCTTCTATTTTAAGTTTTCTTTGTAAAATACTGAATATTAGGTATATTCTGAGTTATAACTATGTATCAAGGCTGAGTTACACTCAGAAATATGATTCTTCAATTTAAAGAAGATATTAGGTATTTAATCAAAGAAAAATTTTCACTGTATGTTAGTCAAATCTCAGTTGAATTATCAGGAAATTATTTCAAAAATGCGTTTTGATTTTTGTCGGTTTTAAAATCCGATAGAATTATATTCTTATGTTGCTTATCACTTATATAAGTGTAAATTAATAAAAATAAATTAGTTACTATCAATCATTTTATTGAATTTTTTCAAATAATATTTATTTGGAAAGTCTAATATTTTTGGTATCATGCTGCTTCTTTTTAGTAGAAAACTTCAATATTTGGTCAATTATTTAAAATTTTTAAAAATAATATCCTCGGGCTGAAGGTTCAACAATTTAGCAGAAAACTCGTCTTCTTAAATTAAAAATTTAATAATTTTCTGGCCATCTTTTCATTTTTTACTAAAAAATCTTTTTAGGTGAAAAATATATTATTGTTTTTGTAATTTCGTGATTTTCATCAATTAGACTGTTAATAACAACTTTTGTTTTATTTGAATATTCGCATTTTATTAAAATTTTCTGTTGAAAATCTAACTGGATTCTAAAAAATTCGTTTTTGTTCAGCTTGAAGCTTTGGAAATTTTATAAAAATTTATTTTTCTGTGTTTAAAGTGAATTCCTTTTTGTTTGGAAATTCGACCAATTGGTTGAAGATTCGTCTTCTTATTAGAAAACTGAACTTTTTGGTTAAAAATTTGCTTATTTTGCTTTAAGTTTTAAAAAGCTGATTATATATGCAAATATTAGTTCGCAAATTAATTTTTTTTTGTTAAAAATTCTACTATTTGGTTAAAAATTGATCTTTTCTGGCTTGACAGTCAACAGTTTTTTAAGAATTTTGGACTTCTTAGCTCAATTTTCCTCCCCAACCCTCATTTGCCCTCTCTGAAAAAAATCTATAAGATCAACCTCTTCTCCACACTTTTTTAAAATAAATATTTTCAAGATTAATCTGAAAAGATATGCAATCAAAGGAAAACACAAATTTTTTTTTGTTTTAAAAATCAGTATTTGATTTAAAATAGAAAAAAAACTTATTCAGAAGCAGCAACGTGATCTTTTTGAAATAGCAAAAATTTTTTGAATTTTGGCAAGGTTTGTGCTCAATTGTACCGAAAACAATTTTTCAAAAAAATTAGAATTAGAGCGAAAATTACAACAACAAATAACTATTTCAGGCTATAAACGCCATTTTGTTATTTTTAAAATAAACTTGTGCTAAATTTTGCTAGGCTTGTGCTCCATCATGCCGCAAAATTTTTTCTTCAAACTATAAAATTTGACTCTTAATTGAAAAAAACCAGTTTCGGGCCAAAAAATCGATTTAGTTTTTTCAGAAAAAAGAAAGAAAATTCTGCTGAATTGTACTAAGTTTGTGCTCGATTTCGAGACATTAAAAATAAAAAATATAAGAAATGGAATTCAGAAAATTTTAAGGTTGTTCTGGGTTGTTCTAGGGGTGCAAAGAAGTTGTTCTAGTATAAAAATTTCACTCAGGACTACATTCCTTGGTGAAAACTAGTTCTTTTTTTTTTCAATTAATTTTTTGAACGCACGATATTTCAAATTTAAGTTGTGAAAATCTAAAAGTGCTGTTTGGTTGTGCTAGACCTCCAAAAATTTATTTTCCCATACACCTTTCAATCAGGTATATATTTTTGGATGTAATCCTAGTTGTTTTGCCTCCAAATCATTTTTCAAATAGAAAATTTTTTAGAAGGCGAATTTAAAAAATCCAAAATTTGTGCTGCATTGTAAACCTCAAATGTAAATTTCCAAATTCACACTTTGAAAAATTTTGGGTTCAAAGAATTATTTGGAAATGAAAAACTAGATTTTTACCAAAAAATGTTTTCCTGATTAAAAAGTGTGTAGAAAAATAATCTTTTCTTATGCCTAACACAACACAGCCCAACTTTTTGATATAATTACTCCGCATTTTTTACATTTTTGTTTATAATTTATAAAAAATGTTTTTTTTCTTGTTGTAAATTTAAGTTTGAATTTCGACATTTAAAAAAATCGTTTGCGGCACAATAGAGCACAAACATTGCAAAATTCAGCACATCCTTTTTTTACAAAATGGTGTTTCTGGCTCCAATTTTTTTTTATTTAGCTTAAATTTTTTTCATATTTTAAAACTAGCCTAAAAAATATGAGTTTGCAAACAGAAAACGAATTTTTTACATAATATTTTTATCCTGAATAAAAACGATGATTTTTCGTAAAAGAAGATTAATTTCTGCTTAATAAGACGAATTTTCAAAAAAAATAAATGAATTCAATAGATCTAAAGGCATTCGATTAAGATTTCTATTTCACGGCGCTGAGTATTTTTGCCGGATCTGTAAGTATAAATCCTTTTTAGTACATTAAATATTACTTTCAACAGATAAAAAAAATATGCCTAAATAAATGTTCAACAACCTATTGTCATTTCAATTAGAGCGAAGCAATATTCATTTGAAGTTATTAAAAGTATTTGTTTAAACAATTTATCACTTTTAATAACATTCTCTTTAAAAATGATCGTAAATTTCTGCTTTTTCTAAAATTTCCAATTTTTTGTTTCTCACTTATAGTGAGTTTATAGTATAGTAGAAGAATGTAAACCCGAAAAAATGTATTATAAGGTAGTTCTCGTGCCAAAAGTCAGATATCTGAAAAAATAGTTTTCCTATGATTATATGAAACAAAAAGTGATGTCATTCCAAATTAAAAAAAATGTTAATTGAAAATTTTGAAAATCACACAAAAAACAATAATTTTAACAATGTTTTATGCAAATTAATTTTATCTGGACGTTGCCTGTTACCAAATTCTAAATAATGATTGCATTTTAATTGCATTTCAATCTATGACGGCTTATTTTTCAGGAAAAACATTCTTTACAAACATGCTGATACCAATTTTAAAAGTAAATTTTTCTATGGTTAAAATCGTTACACGAAGTTTTTGTTAAAAAAACATTGTTTGAACAAATTATTACATCTTAAGATTATTAGATTATTTTTAAAACTCCAAATAGTAGAGGTTTAGAGAATATTTTTCCGGAAACAATGAGCCGTCATTTATTAAAAGGTAACGATTTTTTTAAACTGTTTTTTTTTATTTGAAACGTCCTCAGTTTTATATTCTGGTTTTTGAAATCATAGAAAAACTATTTTTTTCTTATATCTGACTTTTGGCACAACTACCTTTAATCGAAAACAGAATTATTTTGATAAGTATCGCATGAAGATCCTGAATTTGTCGTATTGATTTGGACCTTTTCTTCATTCAAGCAGTCAGATTTCACTGTTTTTAAATTGGAGACGTCCTACACGACGCTCAAAATATGACAATATGACCTTCTTCTTGTTTCAAAAGAATTGAGAATGTTTCGCTATCTTGTTTCTACCAAGTATATTTTTATTAATCTTCTCTGTTTTTTAAGTTTTAGATTTTTGCAAAATTTTACAGTTTTTATTTTTAGAGTGAATGAATTAGTTTCTGTCCACTGTTAATTTAAGAAATAGTTCGACTGAACGAATTAGTGTTTTCCACTAATTTTTTGTAACCCACTTTTTGCTCATCAAATCCATAAAAGCTCTAAAGTAATGAGTTTAAATTGAAAAATTTTAATGATTATTTTAAGCTAATAATTATGTCACATTTTCAAAATAATTGCATTTTTTAATGGAAAATAAGGAAAATAGACAACGGAAAAAAGTTTCTAAATCGAAAATATAATTCTTTTGAAAAGTAATAAATAAATTTTTTAACACTTTTGACATTTTCTTTTAAGGCAAGTCATTATATATTTACAGCCAGAAAAACAATATATTCTTTATAAATATCCGTTTCCCTACCAGGTACAATTTTCAAGTTATCTAAGAGATTTTTTTTCAATTTCTGTAAATTAAAAATATATTATAAAATATTTATAAGCAAACACTCCATTGGCTTCAAACGTGAAAAACAAATTAATTTCCTGTATAAAGATGTGCTATGTGCCTGTGAATTAAATTTAAGTAGTATATTATTATAGTGCAAAGGTTTATAAATTTGATCTCCGTGCAAAAGAATAAATAAATAAATAAGGTAAATCATTTTGAGATGAAAAATTTAACAGTTTCGTTCTCTATTTTTGGACAAATTTGCCTAAAATTGTATGTGTTTAAAGTAGCTTATTAGTTTCATCTAACTGCATAATTGTAGTGGTAATTATCATTTATGTCATTCTTAATTAAAAATTTAAATTGAAAAAAGAAAATATTTATTTATTTGTTTAAAAAAGTCATTACCATCCTATTTGTGAGGGAACGGGAAACTCATTAAAAGACGCGACATATCAAATACAAAATGATTATTTTTTAAAAGCTAAGCAGGAATTCTAAAAAAAGATTAAAGTCAATGCGTCACAAAACTTCATGCTATCGCCATGTTGATTCGACTCCCTCTCCTAACTCTACTTTTTAGCTCAGCGCTGTAAGCCACATCTGAAGTTTACGTTTTTTAATAAATTTATATACAAGTGATACCTAATTAATTCATATTATCTGTCCCACATTCGGCTATCCTGCATTTGCAATGAGTTCGTTGCTGTCATCTCTGCTGCTCCACTTCTTCATATGGTCGGCTGAAGAACTGGTACGGAACGGTCCTTCATGATCTCTAATCTTCTGAACCAAGTTTCGGTCGTTCCGAAGTACCGATACAACCTTGTATGGACCCAGAAGTTTCGGGTATAGTTTAAGGCCAGGACTACCTTGAGTTCGACGAATCGCTACCAGGCTTCCGTCTTTGCAGATGTGATCCATTTTCGCTTGCGATTAGCTGTTTTTTTATTCTCCTTATGAATTTTAAACAGATTGGGGATGGCTTCGTTTCTGTGCTAAAAACTCTCTTAGTCGAACGCTGCTATTGTTTTTTTCTTCTAGAATATTGCGAACTTGTATATCATTTTTTAATCTCATATTCTCTCCAATAAATAGTTCAAAAGGTGTCTTACAAAGCTCCGGATTTCTTTGATCGATTTAGGTCTGGGAAAATCGATCACGGCCTTTGTTTTCACTTCTGATGGCCTGATGGTTCCATATTTCACTATGTTACGACAGTATTGTTCTATCTGAAATCAGAGGTCCAAATGTCGCCCTTATGTGTCTCTGAAACACGGCAGGTGAATTGCAGAGACCAAATGGAACTCGTGAGAATATTTTATGTCCATCAGGTACCACAAATACTGCATATTTAGTGCTTTTCTTGACGTCAGAGCCACTGAACTGGCATAATGGGAGACGCTCTCTTTTGCGATTTCCTTTTGTATCCGTGACTCAATTATTTCGTTCGTCGTTTTGCTATGCTCCGCTGATAATCTTCAAGGATTCTAAAAGACTGGAATTTCATCTTTTAAAAGGATCCTCATTTTCACACCGTTGGTCTCAGTCGCTTCGGGTGTGCAGTTCTCTACAAGTTCTTCTATTTTCTTCTTTAATTTTGGATGCTTAATGTGCTGCGTAAGCAAATTAAATTCAGGTCCTACAAAATTAATGTTAACGTTCATTACTTCTTTACAGGATAATTCTGTATTGCTACGTCCATCACATGAACCTGCTTCATGACCTGTATCATCGTGTTCTGAGCCATCCAATTCCAAACACCTCACATGCCATTTCATTAGTCAATCAATCAATCATAGCTTTAACTTCTTTACACAAAACACTGACCTTCTTATATGACTTCCTGTCACCTGCTGTGACTGCATCCCAACGAGCCTTACTTTTTACATCAGAAGCTATGATCCTTTCGAATCTTTAGGAGGACATTCAGGTGCTATGTGCTCAAACTACCAACAGGAAAAACATTTCGCTTCTCAGGACTTGTTGGGGCAATCAATTCTCAGATGTTTCCGGTCACCGCAGTTGTAACAGCGCCTGCCTTGCTGATTAACACCTGATTGTAATCCTTGAGCTGTTTTTTCTTTTGCCTGTTGCCCATATCTACTGCTGCCAACATTTGTCTTACTCTTTTTCAGCATTGCTCCATAGTAAATGGACTTCTTTCGCAGATTTTTTATTGTCGCTGCTCCATATAAGACAGACTTATTTGCTTCAGTATCTTGAATTCTATCTATTATATATTGGATTTTTGCTTCTAGTTTTATCTCTGCGTGGCTAGCAATATGCATCATACGGTAGATGAATTCTTGAAAAGTCTCATCCAACTTTTTTTTACAAAGCTGAGTTTCCGATGTACCTCTTTACTGTTAGTTGTAGCCGAAAACTCTTCTTTTAGTGCCTTATTCAATTTTTCTCCTCGATTTTTCGTGGCATTCAAAATTAGCAACCAGTTTGGTGGAATCACGCAACAGTCTTTTTGCGTATATAACACACCGTCAAACTATTTCTGAAGAACAGTCAGTTGCGATAGACTTCAATGAAAAGTAAGCACTCAGCTCAACGGTATAAATGCACTTTTTTCGCAGGTTACACTTCATTTCGGTAATATTCCTTTGTTTTTTAATACATTGCACTCCCGCATACAAACACCAACTTGACGAACGCGCCGCACATCAAACTCTTGCTTTTAATGAATCCGCGATCCTGGGCGAGCCCCCAATTGTAGGAACGGGGAACTCATTAAACGACACGAGATATTAAATATAAAATAAATAGTTTCTTAACTAATGCTAAGCAGTACCAGGTGTATACATATGAAACCGGTATTGCCATCTAGCGGCCAGTAGGCACACTTGTAGGCACTGTCGGAACTTACCATTTGTGCTAATTGGCGTAT
>NC_046659.1:124461837-124467930 GCF_010883055.1 Belonocnema kinseyi | reverse complement strand
GCGAGGGCGCATACTTTGAATAAAATATTTGTTATCATTCTCTTGAAATAAATGTGTTTTTTTCTTGAAAAAATACCGGTTTCATATGTATACACCTAGTAATTCTCATAAAAGATTAAACTCAATGTGTCACAAAACTTCATGGTCTTGCCATGCTGCCTCGACTCCCTCTTCGAAGTGTACTCTCTGGCTGAGCGCTCTAAGCGATATTTGGCGACATCTGAACTTTACGTTTCTAAACAAATTTATATATACTTGATACCTGATTAATTTATATTATCTGTCCGACATTTGCATAGAAATAGCTTATCAAACTCACAAGAATCCAGAACATTTTAAATTTTAGTAAGTTTTGTTTGTTATCTTAAATTTTGTATAAATTTTTTGTTTAGTTTCGACAATACTTTGCAGGAAAATAAATTGATAGGCAAACATATAAGATAAGGAAGAGATTTTATTCGCAGAAAAATATCAAGATTTCCTATTTGCTAACTTCAATTATCAATAAAAAACAAAACGTCAAGTGTTGAAAATATTTTGCAAGGAAATAGGTTTAAAGCGCTATTTGGTAAGCATAAGAAGAAAAGGAATTTCTTACTATAAAAAGATGCTAATTTTTTATAATTCAAAATGAATTATTTATAACAGGAAACAATTTTTAATTTTGTCAACATACCTTTGTTCGTACCTTGCGTGTAGTTCAATAAATTTCTGTTAATTCAGGTTAGGTGAGGTCAGGTTCTCTTGAATAAAGTTATGTTAAATAAGTTCAAATCAGGCAAGGATTGATCCTTCACAGTTGTCGACATGTTTTTGAAGTGAAAATTTGCATCACTGGCATTATTTTGAAATTTATTTGCCTCAGTGCATGATTTTTCGTCATTTTTTGAGGTTATGGCTCAACCATGACGTGATGGATGATTTTTGATACAGAATTTGGATTTAGCGCCCCAAAATCCATAAAAATACGCGTGTCTTGTTACCAGATCCGCACAATTTTTTGTGTGGCTGTGTTATTTAGCAATTATTTTTTACTACGATTCGATAACATTTGATAACTTTTTGACCAAACTTTATCAACAATTGCATTAATCTGCTACTTTTCCGCAATTAAACTTGGTTTTGTTGTTGTTGTGTTATCAACTATTAACAGCACATTCATTAACTATTTATATTCTCATCAAGAGAAAGTATTAGATTTGTGTTTTTACGAATATGTCTGTCTGGCTGTGTGCGTCTGCGTATGTCTGTGTATGTGTGTATCTATGTGTTTTTATGTACGGATATTTATATTATGCAAACAGATGAACAATTTATCCTTATGACTATGTTTTATAAAATCAAAATTTATCAGTGTTATAGCATTTACAAAATTTCTAAAAATACCAAAATCAGCATTTTAAGCCAAATAACGCACGATATGAAAAAAATTCAAGAGAAGAAAATTTTTTCTTTTTCAATTTCCTACAAGATTATCATAAGAACTTTCTGAATTTTCTTGAAAAGTAGGAAATTCAAATGTTGAGAGTATAAAACAGTAATGGAAAATAACAAATTACATTTTGCGGTTAAACTATACAAAATAGGTGAAAATATAGCAAGCCAAAAATTTTGCATCTTGAAAAGATCTACAAATTTGTTATAAGTCACATTTGTATCGTATGCGTATTTTGTGTTTTAATCATAAAAAACTATATTAACAATTAAAAAATCAGCCAGCTGCGTGGGCACATTCTCATCACAACTTATCTTTTTTAATTTTCTTATTCGTCTCGTGTGTGGGTTTTCAAAAAATTTCCTTTTTTTAAATGTTCCTAATGTTATTTCTCATGATTCTAAAAATAAACGGAACTAACAAAACAATATTTATGACAAATCAATTAATTTTTACATTCTCATCAGAGAAGGTATTAGATTTGTCTAAAATTCGACCCCCACCCCCAGTTTTTGTCAAATGTCCACGTTTTATGACCCCCTGCATCAGAAAAACAGGTTTTTATGAATGTGTCTGCATGTCTGTATGTCTGTATGTATATAAGTCTGTCTGTGAACACGATGACTTTCATTAGCTTTCATTAGCCAGCCATTTTCGATAAAAATTAAAAAAGTGGGCACATTTTGAATATTTTTAAGACCATCTTTTTTAAAATTCGAAAATTCTCTGTACGGCTATTCATAGTATTCAAAAAGTCGAACAATTTAACCTAATTACTTTTTTCAAAAAGCAAAAATTACTAGAGTTATAACATTTACAAAATTCACAAAACACACAAAAATCAAAATTTTAAGCCAAATCACGCTGGATATAAAAAAACGTCAGGAGAAGAAAAATGTTTCTTTTTGAATTCCCTAAAAGATAATCATAACAACTTTTCGAATTTTCTTGAAAAATCAAAAATTCAAATTTTGACAGCATACAAAATAATGAAAAATCCAAAAACTACATTTTTCGTCCAAACTGTGCAAAATACGTTTAAAATAATACACGAAAATTGTGCATTTGAAAAAGATCTACAAATTTGTTGATGCCATTTGTTTTTGATGCCATTTTTTATGATTAAAACTAAAAACAGAACTATCTATAAATTATTCATGACAAAAAAAATCATTTTTACATTCTCATCAGAGAAGGTATTAGATTTATGTAAAATTTGACTTCCCTAGTTTTTGTCAAAAGGTCATGTTTTGAGACCCTTCTGAATCCGAAAAACAGGTTTTCACGAATGAGTCTATTTGCATGTTTAGCTGTCTGTCGTTATCTCTGTCATCTCTGTCTGTGAGCACGATAACGTTTAAAAAAAATTAATCTATTAAAATGGCTTTTGGTACACTCTTTTAGTTTTTTAAGCTAAATGCCCAGTACGTTTGACAGACATTTTTGGATAAACATAATAAAAGTGAGCTGATTTTTCAAATTTTTTAGAACACATTTTTTCATGTTTTAAAAATTCTGTGTACAGTTTTTCATAGTTCTTGAAAAGAAAATTTTTACTTTTCAATAGCCCTACAAGATTATCATATCAACTTTTTGAATTTTTTCGAAAAATTCAAATTTTAACCACACAAAAACTAATCAAAAATTGTGTTTTGCGGTCAATCTATGCAAGATAGGAGAAAAATAATAAGATAAACATTGTGTACTCAAACAATATCTACAAATTTGTTATTAATCACTTTGTTTAGGACACGTAGTTTTTGTTTGATTTATAATAAAAAACATGGACAATACAAAAATTAAATTTTTCGACGCACAATACAAGCTAAGCTAAAATGAATAGATAAAATTTTTTCACCGAAGGTAGAGCAAAAGAATTGTTTTTAATGGTTTTTTTTACATTCTCGTTAGAGAAGGTATTAGATATGTGTAAAATTTGACAAACCCTCACCCTCCTCCACCAGTTTGAGTCAAATGTCCACGTTTTGAGACACCCTCAATCCGAAAAATAGATTTTTACGAATGTGTCTGCCTGTCGATCTGTACGTATGTATTTATGCCTGTCTGTCTGCCAGCACGATAACTTTGGAAAAAATAAGTGTATTATGTAGATTGGCCTTTGGTACACTCTTTTGGTGTCCTAAGCTAAAGGTCAAATTTGTTAGCTAGCCATTTTGGATACAAATTCAAAAAGTGGGTACATTTTGAATATTTTTGAGACCATCTTTTACAAAATTCAAAAATTCTATGTACGGTTATTCATAGTATTCAAAAAGTTGAACAATTTATCCAAATGACTTTTTTCAAAAAATCAAAAATAACCAGAGCATTTATAGAATTAAAAAAAACACATGCAAATCAAAATTTTAAGTCAAATAACACACGATATTATAAAAATTCAGGAAAAGAAAAATGTTGCTTTTTAAATGCCCTACAAGATTATCATAACAACTTTTCGAATTTTGTTGATAAATCAAAAATGAAGTTTCGACAGCATAACAAATAATGGAAAATCCAAAAGTTACTTCGTCTGTTTTAATACCAATGAACGTTACGAATTATAATAATATACATTTATGGGAATAATATAAAACTGCAGGTATAAACACGAGTGCGAAGCACGAGATACGTGATGAGAGTGTTTTCGTTAAAGACGAAGAAGCTTTAACAAAAGAGAATTCACAATCACCAAATTACTGTTGTCGATACGACAAATATTTTTTAATAGTTCTATAACAATCCACCATTTGTATTTTTACTTGAAATTTATTAATGATTGCTTCGAGAAGCTAGAGCAATGCTGATTTTTTTATTAGTACTGACTCCGATTATTTTATCGTAGATGGTTATTTTCAAAATAAACCATTCAATTCTGTCAAGCAAAAAAGAAAGCCAAGTATGTAATTAAATTTATTCTGTTAATCATCCATTTTTATCACCTTATGTGAGGAAATTATTACTAAATAATTTTAATTATATTCCACAAGAAAAAATTCTTGTTTTCAAATGCATTAGCCCAGAAAATTTGATTACTACATTGTTGATAAAAATAAAAATAGTGGATCGTTATCGAACTATGAATAAAGTTTGAAAATATGTTATTAACACTTCATTAGGTAAAAAAAATAACAAGAATAAATTCTGATAAAATGTTATCGATTTTTAGCAAAATATAATTGCAGTTAAGTCCTTGAAAGAAGAAGCATTCTAGTTATCAATACATCGAATGAGAAAAATTTCTTCAAACAATTGTTATTTACAATAATAAATGTTACATTCTCTTCAAAATCTTTTTAAAAGTTCACAAATTAGTTAGTCGAAAAAGACAAATTTTTTTCTCCTAGAATAGTCAAAGAGAGCATTTGTTAATTAAGGTAGTTTAATTAAATATTAAATTTTATTTTGATGGCGACCGAATATGATACTTGGGTTTTATTTCTAAGTAATATATGATTGATTCCATAGGAAAAACTTTATGTATCCCATCAAAAATACCTTATATGGATACTTGGTTATAAAAATTAACTTCAAAATAACAAATTATTTATTAATTTTTATGAATTCAATTAAAAAGCTCTTTTTGCACATACAATTTTCAAATTTAGGGCGAATTAACTGACGAATCGCAGCCAATTGGCACGAACCCATTTTCATTCACTTAATTGTATATAACAAATTAAATACATTTTTCAACTTTTTCATTGTTCATTGTTGCATTCAGTTTTATAGGCATTTTTGAATCAATCAAAGCTTTTTTTCAAACCTGTATAAATGAGATTTTCTTTTTCATTTTTGTTATTAAATAAAAGAAAAATTTTAAAAATCTACCAATTTATAATATATGTATAAATATTTCAGAAAATTATTATATTTAAAATTTTTTAGTTGTGAAATTTCAAAAAACAAGTATCTAATTTTTTTAAAAAGCTCATTTTTTCAAACACAAAATGCTAATAAGTCTTAAAATTTTCTTTTTTATTAAAAAAAATGTTTTAACCTTTGAAAATTTCACAATTATTTGAATTTCCCTCATGAATTTTTTTATTTCTGCAAATAAAAAAAAAGTATTAAAATCTATAAAATTAATGAAATTTTGTATAAGATTTTATTATTTTTGAATAGTTTCAAAACTTCTACGTGTATCTCTTGAATTTACTCAAAAGTCTAGAATGCTGTATTAGGGAAAAATTTTCTTTTAAAATCTTTTACCCTTTTACAAAATTTTATAAAATAATTCCAAATGTTTCGTTATCTTTTTCAATAATAAAAATTCCATTCAACAAAAAGATTTAAAATGCGGTCAAAATTTAGGTATTTCCACAATTTAACGCTAATAATTAAATTATTTAATGTCAAAGGCCCTAGTCATTAAAACATCTTATTAAAGCTTTGTAAACCATTTTTAATTTAAAAGATACATAACTTCAATTAAAATGTTTCAATCATAATAAAGAACTATTATTTATTATTTAGCAATATTTAAATGTTCATTTAAGGCGACAAATTTTACACAATTATATTCAAAAGTAAATAATTTTTAATTAAAATTTTTTGAAAAACTTTGAACATTGCGATTTTAATTGTTGTAATTGAAAAAATGTCTCATCTGTAAGTGAAATTATGAAATTTTTTTGTTTAAATAAAATTAAATACTTATC
>NC_046659.1:124450612-124461737 GCF_010883055.1 Belonocnema kinseyi | reverse complement strand
AAATTAAAATTAAAATTAAAATTAACTAATAATAAAAATAAATAATTTAATATCAATCATTTCACTGAATTTCTTCCAACAAAATTTATTTGGAAAGTCTAAATATATTTAGTAGTAAGTTCCTTCCTTTTAGTTGAAAACTTCCATAATTGGTCAATTATTTAAGTATTTAAGAAAAGTAATATCTTCGGGTTGAAGGTTTAACATTTTAGCAAAAAACTCCTTGATACTTATTATTTTAGTAAAAAATTCATCTATAGGATTAAAAATTTTTATTTTTTTAAAGAAAGTTGTACGTTTTTGGCTGAGAATATATATCATTTCACGTTGAAAATTCAACTTTTTACATGCTCATTCCTGAGAATGTAATGTAATCGTCCAAATTTGCAAACTCTGGTTTTTAACGGACCTTTACGTTTCGGCACTCACAGAATCCGAAAACAATAAATTTCATCAGTGTCTGTCTGTATGTCTGTATATCTGTATGCCTGTATGCATGTATGTCTGTATTTCTATATGTCTGTATGTCTGTATGACTGTATGTATGTTTCTATGTCTGTATGTCTGTCTGTATGTCTGTATGTATGTATGTATGTATGTATGTCTGTATGTCTGTATGTCTGTATGTATAGTTACCTGCATGTTGTAGCCACGCAAACTTTGGAAGGATTTGTCCAATCGAGTCCGCATTTGATGCACTTCTGAAGGTTCCCAAAATAAAGGCTAAATTCGTTAATCAGATATTTCTAACCAAAATTAAAAAATTAGGAGCATTTTCAAAATTTTTAATATTCTTTCTTGTTGAAATTCTATTAATTATTGTCAAAGTTTCTTATAGATGAGTTATAGACATGCAAATTTTCTGAATAAAATTTTTTATTTAGATGAAAATGAGAGAAGTTATATACTTTTAAAGATTTGAACATTTTCAGAAAATAGAAAAATTTTTTTTTATAGATCCAAAAATTGCATTTAAAATTTTCACCAGATACTAAATATATTTTAAAACTATTCTACCCGAATTTTTCGATTGGCCCAAAATTTAAAAAATTCTAGCATTTTTAAAATTTTCAATTTTTACATTCTTGTTCATGAGAGTGAAATGTAATCGTCCAAACTTTCGATCTGGTTTTTAACGAATCTTTACGTTTCAACACACACAGAATCCGAAAATCATAAAATTTTGTCGGTGTATGTCTGCCCGTATGTATGTCTGTCTGTATGTCTGTATGTATGTATGTATGTATGGATGTATGTATGTATGTGTGTATATTTTGATTCACAATTTAATTTTTTCTTTTTGTTAGCAATTCTAGCATTTGGTTGAAAATTTATCTTTTCTGGATTACGAGTCAACAGTTCTAACAGAATTCTGGACTTTGCAGCTTAATTTTCCTCCCCAACCCTCATTTCCCCTCTCCGAAAAAATTTTTATAAGATCAACCTCTTCTCCACATTTTTTAAAACTAAATATTTTCAAGTTCAATCTGAATTTAAAAAAGAAAACTCTGTTTATAAAGAGATAAAAGAAGAAATCTTCAAAAATAGGTTTTTGTGATCTTAAATACGTATTTAAAAAATAAGCTGGATAATTAAAAAAAAATCATTATTCAAGAAGTTTAAAAGTTAAAGAATCTAAAATACAAAATCTTTGTCCATAAATCCAAAAAATATAGTAAAATAAATGTAAGAAAATAAATAAGGACTTAATTGTCTAAAGGAATTTTTCATAATATTAACTTTTTTCAGCTTTTTAAAAATAAATATAAATGAGAAAAATATTAAATAAAAATAAAAAAATATAAAATTTTCGAAAAACCACAAGTTTTGCTGAGTTGTGGTAGAGTTGCGCTGAATTTTTGTTTTGTTTTGAAAAATCAGTATTTGTTTGGCTCCAAATAATCTTTCAATTTGAACATTTTTTAGAAGGCTAATTTAAAAAATCAGAAATTGGTGCTTCATTGTGATAGGTGTGCAAACTCTTATTATCCTATATACTTCTTAATCAGGTATACAATTTTTGCTAAAAATCTAGTTGTTGTTTTTTCAAAATAATTATTCAAATCCAACATTTTAAAGAAGAAGAATTTTCAATTTAAAAGTTTTTTTGGATGGTGCTAGCCATTTAGAACCATAATTTTCTGATACACTTTTTACTTGGGTAAATATTTTCTGCTGAAAATGTAGTTATTTTCCTCCAAATAATTTTTTAGACAAAAAAATTTTTAAATGTGAATTTCAAAATCTGAAGGTCGTGGTTAGTTTTGCAAAGCTAACAAAACACAAAAGGTGGGCAATTCAAGTATGTTTCAATGCACTTCGTACTCAGGTCTATATTTTTTGCTGAAAATCTAGTTTTTTCTAAAAACAATTTTTTTAACCCAAAATTAGTCAAAATGCGAACATAAAACAGCTAAGGGTTGTGTTGGTTTGTGCTGGGCGTACAATACAATAATTGTAAAATACAATTTCTAATTATTGCTTTATTTTTGGTGCAATATCAGCGCAAATATGAGATTTTTGAAATTCGCAGTTTGAAAAATGTTTGACTATGAAACTGATTTCGGGAATAAATAAAATAGATTTTTACAAAAAAATATAGATCTAAGTAGAATGTGTATTTAAAAATTATTTTTTTGAAAGTCTAACTTAACCTAGTATATTATTCAGATTTCTGAAATTTCACACTTTTAAAGAATTTTTTATTAGAAACATTATTTTAAAGAAAAAAATTAATATTTCACAAAAATATAGGCTTGTGGAAAAGGCGTATTAGATAACAATTATTTTGAACACCTCAGCAAAAAGTGTATGAAACCATTTTTTTTAACAAAGCACAACCCAGCCTAATAGTTAGATTTTCAAAATTCGCATTTTTAAAAAATTTTGGGTTCGTAAAATTCTTTTGAGACGAAAAACTAGATTTTTACCAAAAATGTGTTCCTGAGAGGAAAGTTTATAGAGAAATAATTTTTTTGTACGTCTATCACAAAATAGCACAACGTTCAGATATTATTGCGCTACATTTTTTACATTTTCGCTTTTAATGTATAAAAAATCTTTTGTAAATTTTGGTTCAAATTTAAAATATGAAGAACAATCGCTCACGACACAATTGTGCACAAAACTAGCACAATTCAGCATAATTTTTTTAACAAAATGGCGTTTCTGGCTCAAATATTTTTTTTTATCTTGGCTACAATTTTTTTATATTTTAAAAATATATTCAAAAATATAAGTTTGCAACCATAATACGAATTTTTTAAGTGATCTTTTAATCCTGAATAAAAACAATGATTTTTCATGAAAGAAGATTAATTTCTGCTTCAAAAGACGAACTTCAACAAAATGTTAATTAAATTTTTTTTAGTTTAAACAATTTATTACTTTTAGTAATATTTTTTTAATGCTTGAAAAGTGCTGCTTTTTCTGAAATTTCCAATTTCTTTCAGCTTCTCACTTATAGTGAGTTTATAGTATAGTAGAATAATATCAACCAAAAAAAAGTATTGCAAATAATTTTTGCAATATATTCTAAATGATTGCAATTTTTAATCAAAAATAAGGAAAATAGACAACGGAAAAAAGTTTATAAATCAAAAATATTATTCTGTTGAAAAGCAAAACATGATGACTCATTTGATTAAGATAGTACATTCTTTTTAATTTTTTTTTAATAATCTGTCACAAAATAAAACTTTTTACACTTTTAACATTTTCATGTAAGCCAAGCCATTATTTATTTACATCCCAACAAACATAATTTTTTCATTGATCTCCGTTTCTCTACCAGGCAAAAGGATAAATAAATAAATGAGATTATTAAGATAAATCATTTAAGATAACAAATATAACATTTTTTTTCTCTTTTCTTGGGAAAAAATTCGGTGTGCCTAATATGTACACGGAGAAACTTTTGATATTAATATTTCTTTTATCGCATATCCATAATTCAAATAAAGTGTAAGAATTTAGGGATAATCGAGGTTCGGTTAGAAAAAGTCAAATAGTGACTATGAAAATGCAGACTAATATTTTTGATTGGAATCAATCGTGCGAATTTTACACTCTTACATAAAAAATTACAGTATTTCTAAGTTGCTGTATTTATTTTTGTAATGGATTGAATTAACGAAAATTATTATAGTGCTTTGAAAAAAGTGAAACAGAATGTTGTACACTTCTTTACAAACGCCTTGCAATCTTTCTAAACCACTATACGAAAAATGTCCTCATATACTAAACGAGTGAAGCGTATTACTACTTGTGAGAAACTTATAGTGCTGGGTCAGAAGGCGGATTTTATTTAAGTTTCTACTATTTATTAGGTTTTTCACGATTAAAATAAAAGCTAAGAACCCTATTAAACAGTGATTTATAACAAATTTGTGCATCTTTTTCAAACGCACAATTTCTGACTTTTCATCTTTTTCCCTACTTTGCATGTGCTTAAAGTTCTGAATCATCATTAGGATAAATTGTTTCTCTTTTTGAGTACTATAAATATCCGCACAGAGAATGTTTGAATCTTGAAAAAAAGTTCTCTCAAAAATGTTTAAAATGCGCTCACATTTGAATTTTTATCCAAAATGGCTGGCTAAAGAACTTGACCTTCAGTTTAGGACAATAGAAAATATACCAAAGTCTTTCAAAATGTATCGTACTAACAAACTAAAAATTTACAGACTAACAGACAGACCTAATAATTTAAAAAATATATTTTCTTGTATTAAGCAACAGATATGGAGTTTCAGTTTTTTTATTTTATAAAATTTAAAAGTAATTGCTAGCTCATTTGAGAAAGAATTGCCGGCCGTTATCCATTTGTGAATGGTTGAATGGTAGTTAATTATGTTTAATAATGTATGTTTAATAATCCCCCGAATGTTGTCAATAATTATACAGAAAATATTTAGGGATCTCTCAAGTATATTTTTGCACAAAATTGATTTTTTAAATTTCACTAATAATTTATCATTTTACTTCAGTACATATGCATTTTATACTTTTTCTATTTTAGAGTAATAAAAAAACTATTAACAGCGAAAACTAAAATAACATGAGCAGTTTTTTGCATGTCATGGGCTTAAGAGATACCTCATTTTTATTTTTATTCTGCTAATATACAGTGGACATTTTACTGGAAAAGGAACAATTTTTAGGCATCGAACCATTTTGGATGAAAAAATAAGAATGTTTTCTAGACCACTATAATAAGTATAAAACAATTACGCGAGTTAATTATGAATAATCTTTTCTTTGTCCGTATGAATTTATAACTTTGTAGGAACAATATAATTTTTATATATGAAATCAAATAATGTTTCCTAATTTATGAAGGTACCTTTACAGAAGAACAAGAAATTTCCTAATGGTACATTCTTTCAGGAAAAGTGTAATTACCACTAAAAAAAATCTTGCTTAAAATTCGGAGAATTTTCAACGAAAATTTAAGTTTAAAATATTTTACTTACTCTTAGAGCAGATGTAGAACGTGATTAAATTTTTTTATAAGGTACACTAGCTATCATTTACTGAATTTTATCTTCCTAATAAACTATATCTGAATCTTTGTTAACTTATCATTTGTGGGGTGGCCGCTGGACGGAAAACCGGGAAATGACCGAGAATTTTTTTGGTATTAACTTTAGTTGTTAACTGTTTTAATGACTACATCATTTAGACTACAGCGCTTAATTCAAGAATCTTTTACTTTACAATTTTTTGATATTATCTCTTCATTTTGAAACGTAAATTTCTAATTAAAATTATTTAAAAAAAAGTAATATAAATTAATAATGGTTATGAAAACTAAACTGTATTTCAAGTTTTAAAAATTGTACGAAAATTATTTTACAATATCCCGAATAAAAATGCTTGGACTTGATTTAAAAAAACTTAAATATGGTTAATTTATTTTGTCTATACACTTTGCATTCAGAAACATATTATCATGTATTCTATTTTGTTCGATTTTTTTAAAGTCACCAAAAAAAACTGAGTAATAGGAAATTCAAAAAAAAAAGAGATTCATTATAAATGAGAAAAAATATATCAAAGTATTGTAATCATTGATAAAAAAGTAGCATATAATACCATTTTTAGCAAAAATAAAACACCTTAGACAATAATTAATTGTTATAATAATGATATACGTTTTTAAAAAAGTTAAATGCTTCAAAAAATGACCAAATATTACATTTCATTCAGAAAATACAATTATTTTTTACATTTTTCGAATAAATAATTGTTTAAATAGGTTACAGTTATTTCAAAAAGTAAACATTGTTTAGCAAGTAATGGACAATATTCAAGTTGCACATTCTTAAATTATCTGTATCACAAAGACGACAGAAATTCCTGAAAATGAACGATAATAAGTAAAAAAAATTACTTTTAACTTTGGATCATATTTGGGGGTCGAACCAAATTAGGAGGTGCATCTTCAAAAACATTTAAAAAAATGGTTTAAAATATTTTTTATTTTAAAAAAACGTATAAAGTAACACATTTTTTTGGTAAATAGAAAAAAATGAATGTTTAAAAAATATTATCTCCTAAATCTCTTCTAAGTTAACCGAACATTTATTCCTCAAAAATACAGAAATTAGATCGAAAAAGCAATTGAGGAGAAGTAGGCGAAAAGAACAGAAGTAAAGGATGAAAAAGAGTATGTGTAGTGGGAATGTGCAAGAGGAAAGGGGAACATGTAGTAACAGATTATGATTTGGGAAATAGGTTAGGGACGTATGGGTGGCGATTTGGAGTATGGGAGGCTAGTGGTAGTATGAGAGAAGAGCAAAAGTAAAGGGTGGGAAAGAATAAATGCAGTGGGAATGTATGTTTCGGGAAGGATCTAGTAGAGGATGGTGAGTTTGGAAATAAGATGGGGATTTATAGGTAAGTATTTGGAGTGCAGGAGGGCAGTGGTATTAGGACATAAGAACAAACGTACAGGATGAAAAGTAGAAGTGATGAAAGGGTTACTAGGAAAAGGAAAAGTACCCGAATAGAAATGCTTCAACTTGACTTTCACTTGAATTGCCCTCAATCAAGACATGTTGAAGTCGAAAAGGTCATCTTGAGCATGTCTCAGTTTCGAGACAGAGCCACACCTCAATTTATGTCTTGGAGACAAGCTTTTATGTCTTAAAGATATAAATTTATCTCTTAAGTCGTATTTTTATGACTTCAACACGTGCGGCTTATAACTTCGAGCGTATACCTGCCATAAAAAAAGGTTATTTCTAACAGTCATAAAAGCTAATCTTTGTTAATGCTTAAACATTCTTGTATATTTTTATACAATGTACTTATTAAATCAACTAATTTATTGATTGATTTTTCTATTATACTTGTTTGACCATGATACCGAAAATGTTGTATGTTTTGACGTATTTCTAACAGCTTAAGAGATCCTTCTAGGAAGTTACGATTTTTATTTGTTTGAAGAAAATTTTTAAGGGTTATACTCGTTCAGGCCCACCAATTATGAAATTTTAAATACAAAATAACTCATTTAATGATTACAAATTTTTGATTCGTCAATTTTAATCTCATTTATGAGCCAAAAAAGGTTCGATAATCTCAGTCAAGACAAGGCTCGTCTTAAGTCAAGCCAGACATCGATGTCTTGGAGACAAACTCAAGACATAACCAAGTCGAACTCAAGTCGAAGCATTTTTACTCGGAAAGGGATTGGCGAATAGGTATGAAAATGATATTTCGCTAAAAACAAATGTCTATCAGGTACGATCTATTTTTTTTAGATCAGAAATCAAACAGATGTAGAAATGTATGCAGACGGTTAGGAAATAATAGTTTTTATAAAGTGGTTCCACGACTCTTGTTTTCAAACTGTGCATATTTGATCAGACTTAAATCTCACATCTGACTCTCATTATTTTATGATGAAAAGTTTTTCAAAAATTATCGTTTGATTGTTCATGACTTTTATTTTGAACGAAACGATTATTTTAGTTAACACTCATTCGGACATTTTACAATTTTTGGAGCTCTAAATTCTAATTGTTCTAATTTTTTAAGTTATTGCTTTTCACTTGTTACAATGTTTTATATTTTAGTTTTGTACAATAGCTAAATAAGAAGTTTTTAGGGTGAAACTAATTTATTTTGAAAAGCTTTTCATTTTTAGAAAAATTATTATACCAAAAATTTAAATAATTGTTTAAAGTAACAGAATTTAATTTATATACGAAAATGAAAGAAATTTCTCTGAAAATTAATGCATTTTAAAGAAAAACAAAAAAAAACATTTTTAGAAATAATAATTACTCAAACATGAAAGAAAAATATTGTCACCTAAATCGTTAAACTTTCAAGCCAAAACACATTTTTTCACAAAAATGTAATGTTTAATCAAAAAATGTGAATTTTGAGCATAAAAAAATTTATTGTTTATAAACTAGTTAAACTGTGAATCAAAGAAATAAACCATCATTCAGCGAAACTAATTTTCAAGAAGCAGTTCAACTCTCACACACGCAGTTAAATTTAAAATTGAAAAATATAATTTTTAATATACTTTCAACAAAAAAAGAACGAATTTTCAGCAAAATTTGTAAAACATCAGACTGAATAAATTTAGTTTAAAGTCTAATCATTTACTTTTAATGTAAAAAATGTAAACAAAGTGTTGAGTTTTGAACCGAGAATATGAGTTTTCTTCGAAAAAACAGAAATTTTGAAGAAAGCAGACGATTTTCTAAGAAAAAAGATCAATTTTCAACAACATATTGAATGAAACTTCATTCCATTTTAGGAGAATATTTTTTTTCTGAAATAAAATAAATTCTCAACAAAATACTTTAATTTTTCACAAAACGAATGAATTTATAATTGAAAATATTTAACTTAAAAAAAAAAAAATTTCATAAAAATGGAATTATTAAATTTGTACTCAATAAAATTAATTTTTAATAGGAAAATCCAATCGCAACTGAACAATTGTAAGCAAAAAGATTAATATTTGATCAAACTACTATAATTTGTGAGAAAAAAACATGAATTTTTAACGAAAAGGGTAATTTTCTATTAAAAATTGCAAATTTTAGAAAAATTAATTTGAATTTTTATAAAAAAGAAGAATAAAATAATTCTGAATTAGAAGAATAACTAATGAAGCAAATGAAATAAATTTTCTATAAAATAGTGAAATATACAACCAAACACGAGAATTTGCTACCAAAAGTTTAACTGTCTAGAAAAAAGATCTACAAAAAGTTTAATCAAATTTTTATTTGAAAAAATTAACTTCCAATAAAACCAACTAATTTTTAACCACAAGCATGCATTTTTACCCAAAAACATTAATTTTATATCAGGAATAAATAATTTTTTACAAATTATATCATTTTGCGACCAAATATTTTAGTATATAATGAAGTTTTAAGCCCCTGATAGTTCAATTTACAATCAAGAAAAGTTATTTAAGAAAAATATATCTAAAAGCTGGTCTCCCAAGAAATAGCTACAAATTTGTTATTAATCATTTTCGGATTTAAGGCGCAGTTTTAGTATTAATTGTAAAAAATGACATTAAACATATTGAAATTAAATTTTTTGACAAACAACGTAAGGTACGAAAAAAAGGAATATTGACGAAAGCTGTTCACCCAAAAAGGATCTACAGATTTGCTAATAATAATTTTTAGATAGGAACAGTACATTTTCTCTTATAATCGTAAAGAACATGAAAAATAAAAAAATAAATTTTCAAAGTCAGCATTTGTTTGCGAGAGAAAAATTTTTCTGTTTCACCTGTTTTGAAGGATCTCAAATCATTCAGTAAATATAAAAAATGATTTTAACAAATATTATTCATCATTGTTAAAAATAAATCATATGTAGCTTTATTATGAATGACTTAATTTATCACAGACAAAATTATCATCCTTTCCGTAGAATATATTTCTTTTTGTCTCATATTTATCATATTAGATTCTCAAACGTTTTCTACTATAAAATATTTTTAAAAGTTAAAACAATTACTTTTTATAAATAAATTATTTTTAATAATAGAAAATTAGCATCTTTTTTTACAGTAAGAAATTCTTTTTCTTCTAATGCTTATCAACATAGCACTTAAAACTTATTTTCTTCCGAAATATTTCCAAAACTTAACTTTTATGTTTATTGATAATTGAAGTTGGCAAATAGAAAATCTTCATATTTTTCTGCGAATAAAAATTCTTCCTCATCTTATGTGTATGACTTCCAATTTATTTTCCTGCAAAATATTTTCGAAACTAAATAAAAAATTTATACGAAATTTAAGGTAATGAAAAGAACTCACTTGAATCAAGAACTTCTTGGATTCTTGTGAGTCTGATAAGCTATTTCTATACAAATATAAATGTTAGTCAAATGAATGTTAAATGAAACTAAAAAGCTATTTTTTGACACATAAAATTGTAGAAAAATATTTCAAGAAAAAGGAGAACCAAAATGTTATATTTGTTATCCTAAATGATTTACCCTATTTATTTATTTATCCTGTTGTACACAAATCAAATTTATAAACCTTTGCACTATAATAATATATTAATTAAATTGAAATCTTAGGCACACCGCACGACGTCATGCAGCAAATTAATTAATTTTTTACGTTTGAAGTGTGTTTGCTTAAAACATTTTATAATATGTTTTTAATTTACAGAACTTAACAAAAATCTCTTAGTAATTATCCGAGCGGCATTAGATTTTCCTTCTCACCTCTATTTTTTTATCAGTGCTCCACTGAACTTGATATGTACTTTTCAGGGTTAAGAAAAGGGAGGTCAAATTCTTAATACGAGGGTAGTTCAATAAGTCCTTAGAATGAAGTATAAAAACAATTTTTTTTGGGTAAATTTTTTTTTATTTTTAAACATAATCTCCTTGGAGCTCTATACACTTGGTCAACCGCTTTTCAAGTTTTTTTAATCCTTCAGAAAAGTGCGTTTTCGGAAGTTCCTCAAAATAAGCACTTAAAGAGGCAATGACGTCTTCGTTGTCTGGAAAGCTCTGTCCACCGAGCCATTTTTTCAAGTTTGGAAACAAGAAAAAGTCACTGGGGGCTAAATCTGGTGAATACGGTGGGTGTTCGACCAATTCGAATTTTAGT
>NC_046659.1:124449217-124450512 GCF_010883055.1 Belonocnema kinseyi | reverse complement strand
AATTTTTTCGTCGATTTGTGACTGTGGATGAAACATGGATACACCATTACACTCCTGAGACAAAGGAACAATCCAAACAGTGGATTTCCACAGGCGAACCATTTTTTCGTCGATTTGTGACTGTGGATGAAACATGGATACACCATTACACTCCTGAGACAAAGGAACAATCCAAACAGGATTGTTCAATAATCCCCTGAATGTTGTCAATAATTATAGAGAAAATATTTAGGGATCTCTCAAGTATATTTTTGCACAAAATTGATTTTTTAATTTCCACTACTAATTTATCATTTTACTTCAGTACATATGCATTTTATACTTTTTCTATTTTAGAGTAATAAAAAAACTATTAACAGCGGAAACTAAAATAACATGAGCAGTTTTTTGCATGCCATGGGCTTAAGAGGTACCTCATTTTTATTTTTATTCTGCCAATATACAGTGGACATTTTACTGGAAAAGGAACAACTTTTAGGCATCGAACTATTTTGGATGAAAAAATAAGAATGTTTTCTAGACCACTATAATAAGTATAAAACAATTACGCGAGTTAATTATGAATAACCCTTTCTGTGTCCTTATGAATGTATAACTTTTTAGGAACAATAAAATGTTTATATATGAAATCAAATAATGTTTCCCAATTTATGAAGGTACCTTTACAGAAGAACAAGAAATTTCCTAATGGTACATTCTTTTAGGAAAAGTGTAATTACCACTAATAAAAATCTTGCTTAAAATTCGGAGAATTTTCAACGAAAATTTAAGTTTAAAATATTTTAATTACTCTTAGAGCAGATGTAGAACGTGATTAAATTTTTTTATAAGGTACACTATCTATCATTTACTGAATTTTATCTTCCTAATAAACTATATCTGAATCTTTGTTAACTTATCATTTTTGGGGTGGCCGCTGGAAGGATGACCGGGAAATGACCCAGAATTTTTTTGGTATTAACTTTAGTTGTTAACTGTTTTAATGACTACATCATTTAGACTACAGCGCTTACTTCAAGAATCTTTTAGTTTACAATTTTTCGATGTTATCTCTTCATTTTGAAACGTAAATTTCTAATTAAAAGAATTTAAAAAAAGTAATATAAATTAATAATGGTTATAAAAACTAAACTGTATTTCAAGTTTTAAAAATTGTACGAAAATTATTTTACAATATCCCGAATAAAAACGCTTCGGCTTGAGTTCGGCTTGAATTGCCCCCAATCAAGACATGCTAAAGTCGAAAAGTTTGACTCGAGCATGTCTCAGTTTTGAGACGGTTAAACAATCTTGTA
>NC_046659.1:124436850-124449117 GCF_010883055.1 Belonocnema kinseyi | reverse complement strand
CATATATCTAGTCGGGAGTGGTGCTGACTGAAAACAGATGATTTGGAGCAATTCGCGCGCCATCTGTTGGTCATTCTAAGGACTTATTGAACTACCCTCGTAAACACATCAGCGCGATAACACATTTTTAGATAACTTGAAAATTGTGCCTGGTAGAGAAACGAAGATTAATGACAAATTCAGATTTTCGGATTTTGATTTTTTACATTTTTGTTCTAAATGTCTCAATAAACTGATTTTTTTCAATTTAGAGTCAAATTTTTATTATTTTGAAAAATTGTTTGGGCCATTATTGGGCACAAGCATAGCACAATTTAGCACTACTTTATTTATCGAAAAAAATCTCGTCGCTGGCCCGGAAAAAGTTCTTTTTATATCTTAAATCAAATACTGATTAAAACAAAAAATTGCAGCGAAACTCTAGCACAACTCAGAAAAACTGGTGTTTTTTCAAAAATTTTATATTTTTCTTTTTTATTGTATATTTTTCTCATTCATATTTATTTTTAAAAAGGTGCAAAAAGGGTTTAATATTATGGAAAATTCCTTTAGAGAATTTAGTACTTATTTATTTTCGGACTTTTATTTTATTCTATGTTATTATTTCTTGGTCAAGATTTAGATTTTTTAACTTCTGGAGTTTTCAACGATTCTTTTTATTTTATAAAAATAAAAAATTTGATATTTCTTCAAATTTGTTCAGATGCTTACAAATATTAATTTGAAAAAAGCTGGAAAATGGGTTAATCTTACGAAAAATTCATTCACAGTATTCAGTTTACATTCACTTTTAGCATTTTATTTTACTATATTTCTTTGATTCATTGAAAAAAGATTTTGTATTCTAGATTCTTAAACTTCTAAACTTCTTGAATAATTAATTTTTTTAATTATTTAGTTTACCTTTTAAATACGAATTTAAGATGCCAGAAGCCTATTTTTGAAGATTTCTTCTTTTATTCTCTTCATAGAATTTTCTTTTTATTACATATATTTTCAGATTAATCTCGAAAATATATATTTTTAAGAAATGTGGAGCAGGAGTTATTCACATAGAATTTTTTTCGGGGAGAGGAAATGAGGGTTGGGGAGAAAAATTGAGCTAGAATTTCTGACAACAAGAAAATATTAAATTGCGAACCAAAATTTGCATATATGATGAGCGATTTGAAATTTTAAGCAAAAAAAGAAACTTTTTAACCAAAAAGTTTAATTTTCCAATACAAAGACGAATCTTTAACCAATTGGTCGAAAAAAAAGGAATTAACTTCAATCACAATAAATGTCATTTTTATCAAATTCCCAAAACTTGAAGCTGAAAAAACGAATTTTGTAGAATTCAGTGAGATTTTTAACTGAGAGTTTTTCTAAATTTTTTCGCAAAAAAGATTACTTTTTAAATAAACAGTTAAATTTGTAACCACGCAGTTATGTTTTCGACCTACGATGATTGATTTTTAAAAAAGTTGAATTTCCAACGTAAAATGATATATATTTTCAGCCAAAAAAGTACAATTTTCTTTAAAAAAATAACAATTTTTAATCCCAGAGATAAATTTTTTACTAAAAAAATAACAATCAAGACAATTAATTTTTGAGTTAAACTATTTACTAATTAGTTTCATTTTCAACAAATCAGATAGGCTTCTATAAGAAAATAAGAAATGTGGAATCAAAGAAATGAGACAAAAAGATTACAAAATGATGAATATTGAAATAAAACTTTGTTTTATTACATTGTAAAAATTTTTTTTATTACCGTAAATAATTAAAATTGAATAAAATTAAAACTGTAAACTAATATTCTCTCAACAGTCTAATTTTTTTGTAATTATTAAATTAAAAAAAAATAAAATATGCTAAATTAGACAAAATAATGTTAAGATTCTTTTTGTTTATTTAATATAAAGCATCCTTTTTTCAAACGAACATCTCGGTAATCTTAAAGTATTCGCTTGTTTTCTTGAAATTGTTTTAAAATTCCTTAGACTTTGGAATATCTTTCAAAGTAATTAGAAATTTTCAAAAATTTCTTAATATTAAAAAAATGGTGTTAAAACGGTCCAGATTTTTTAAATTACCCTTTTAGTCGGTGCTAATAATTTGTTGCTTACTGGTATCTATGCAAGATATGAAAGCAAATTTAAGAAAGAAACCTAATAATCTTCCAGAATCATTAAAAAGATTCAAGAAATCGTTCTAAATCTAAATGACTTTGAAATTTTAACAATTCAACGCATTCTGTTTCAAACAATCTGAATTAAAAATTACTTACTTTTGAACATAATAATTTTAAATTTGTCGTCTCAAATGAACAGTCAAAAAATGCTAAATATGAAATAATAATTCTTTATCATGATTGAAAAATTACAATTAGAGTGGTAAAAAAATAGGATATTTTAGACTGAAACAAGATTTGTATTTAATAAAGGCATTTAATTATGTTTCTACTATTAGGGAATAATAAAACCTTTGAAGAAAGTTTATGAATTTTTGTAGGGCTTCTCAAGAAAATGAAAAGAATTCGTTAGGTCATAGGAAAAATTAATATAATTCATTAGTTTCAGAAACTAATTTTAAGAGAGTATTTAAAAAGATTTGAAAAATTTTCTGTGGATTACTAAAATTTTTAAAGAAGAATCTTGAATCCTTTAATATTATTTTTTTTAATTTGATGAAAACAATTATAAGGCAAATTTAAATAACTGTGATATCTTAAAAGTTAATCTTTTTTTTTATAAAAAAGAGAATTTTTGGATTAATTGGAATTTTTGTGTGATTTTTCGTTTTAAAAATCAACTTAAAAAAAGTTAAGTGATTGCTTTTTGAAATGGTTAAATTTCGCAAATAGAAATAACAATGTAATAGGTAAAAAATTTATTGAATTTGTTATAAATAAATAAGTTAATGAAAATGGGTTCGCGGGGATCGGCTGCGATTTTTCATTTGATTCCGGCTAAATTTGAACATTTTATGGACAAAAATAGCTTATTTTTATCCGGTCTTTTTAATGGAATACATAAAGTTTTTCCTTTGGAATCAATCATATATTACTTGGAAATAAAAACCACGTATCATATTTGGTCGTCACCAAAATAAAATTTAATAATTGATTAAACTAGCTTTAATTAACAAATGCAGTATTTGGCTGTTTTAGGAGGTAAGAAATGGATTTTTCGACCAACTAACTGCTAAATTTTCAGGAACATTTTAAAGAGAGCGAAACACTTATTATTGTGAATAACAATTGTTTAAACAAATTATTCTTATTTTATGTATTGATAAATAGAATATCGCTTTTTTAAAGGAATTAACAGCCAGTTATTTAGCAACGATTTTTTGCGAAGAATCGATGACGTTTGATAATTGTTTAACTAAACATAAGAAACAAATGCGAAATAATGCAATTGTTAATTAATTTTGGTCAAAAGGTTATAAAATATTATCAAATCATACCAAAAAATTATTGCTAAATAATAAAATTATTAAATTAAATGATAAAAATCTGTTTAAACATTTGATTTTTACAGCTATAGATTGTTCAGTTTCATGAAAATGTTCTTAAAATTTGTTAAGTAAGTTATTTACAGTTAATTGCATAGAAAAAATCGATTTTTTACCTCCAGAAATAGGCAAACAGTGCATTTGTTAATAAAGGTAGCTTAAATAATTATTAATTTGTATTTGGGGCGCAAGATTATACTTAGGTTTTGTTTCCAAAAAATTGTTTTGGTTCCATAGAAACAAGTTTATTCATTCTATCAAAAATACCTGATACGAATATTTGTTTATAAAAATTGCTTTTAAAATAACAAATTATTTTGTATCTTTTATTAATTCAATGAAAAACTCTTTTTATCTGTAAATTGTTGAAACTTAGTGCAAATCAAGTGATGAATCACTGTCAATCACCACGATACCATTTTCATTCACTTATTTGTTTATAACATATTCAATCAATTTTCTGAAAATCTAGATAGAAATGGTATAAGTATTATAAAATATTATGAATAATACGAAATTCTATTGGATTTAATTCATTTTTATTCATTAAATATACATAAATTCGAAACCTAGCGTACATCAGCGAAACTTAAAATCAACTTAAAATGAAAACACTCTGAACATACTTGTAGATTATAATCAAAGACATTTTAACAAACGAATACGATATTACAAAATAATTTTTTTTTGAGATTACGTTAAAAATAAATTTACAAGTAACACATGATTAATAATTTAAAGTAACAAATTTAACCTAAACTAACATAGATTATAATAATCTTCTCTGTAATTTTAAAAAATATTCATTTCAATAGAACATAAACAATTTTTTAACATTTAATGTGGTTGATGTGAAAATTAATAATCGAAGAGAATGACGTTTTTATGACAGTACCGTATTATTTTCTGAATTCAGTTCTGTAATTTTTGTTGAGGTCTTAACTGTCCTTGCTAGTGATGCATAACGAGCATTTAAATTTTTTTTCCAAAATCTCGTCATATTAAGTTAACACCTGGAACACAGCACTCATCACACCCAGACGAAGGATGACACAGTCGAAATGATCGTCTCTTCCCTCAACCGAATTTTTTTATTACCAATTCTAGATCCACAAAATGTTTAGTTCCATCTAATCATATTTCAAGCAAACCTCGAGTCTGTCCAAAAATAATTGATATGCATCACTAGTCCTTGCTTTTCCGAATGAAAATGCTTCGACTTGAGCTCGACTTGAATTTCCTCCAATAAAGACATGCTGAAGTCGAAAAGTTTGAATTGAGCATTTGTCAGTTTTAACACGGAGCTAGATATCAATTTATAGCTTGGAGACAAGTTTTTATGTCTTAAAGACATAAATTTATCTCTGGAGTCAAATTTTTATGACTCCAACATGAGCGGTTTAGAACTTCGAGTTATACCTGTCCTAACCAAGGGGTCATTCTGACTATCATGAAAGCTAAACTTTGTTCATGATCAAAAAATCTTGTATATTTTTATACAGATATATTTAATCAACCCAATTACTGATTTTCATTTCTATTATACTTATTTGACGATGATACCAAAAACGTTTTTTGTTTGTACGTATTTCTAACGGCTTAGGAGATTCTTCTAGAAAATTACATTTTTTTTTGTTTGCTAAGAAAACTTTTAGAGGTTATACTTGTCGCAACACACAGATTCCAAATTTGTGAATGAAAAATGACTAATTTAATAATTAAGAAAAATTTCATTTATCAACTTCCATCTCATTTATGAGCAAAAAAGGTTCGACCCACTCAGCCAAGACAAGGCTTGACTTGAGGCAAATAAACGCCGGTTTAACTGTCTCGGCCATAAAAGTAAGACGAAGGCCTTTGTTTTGACTCAGTTTTGAGACTTAGCCAGGCATCGATGTCTTGGAGACGAACTCAAGACATAACCAATTTCAACTCATGTCGAAGCATTTTTAGACTGGTTAGCATGATTTAAGACTCACAAGACATTTTTTCACGCGGTTTAGTTTAGGAACATAGTAGTTGGTAATTATGACAATTTTGATGCTCCCCTTCGTAAATTTCCAAAGAATGGCTTTAGCTTTAAACATATGAAAAGATTTACAATGATTTGTTTTTACATAAATCATTTTTCAACTAAATGCATTCTTATCACGAATTACAACTGGCCAATTTTTAGGGTTAACTATGTTCTCCAAAAAGTTGCGATAATTATTTTGAAAGATATTAACAATTGAAAAAATCCTTTTATTAATTATGCGAAATTTTGTTAACGATTTCAACGATGTTAAAAACGCATGTTTCGATTTCCGGCAGTTAATAGAGTTTTGCCTGGTTATGCTATTGCGATCGGCTCGATTCTGCCTGGTAAAGACGTTCACGTTGTGCAAGTTGTTCAGGTGTTGCGTTGGGATAAAGTACTCGAGCAAGTTCTTCCTTCAGTTTTTGCAAAACACCTTGATTTATCGAATTTTCTTCTTTTTTACCATATTTTGTTTCTTTTAGTTCCGCATATAAGATATCTTTAGTTCCTCTTATTGTTATAAACGCGCGGAATTTTTGGTTAAAAATGGTGCGGTCACCATTGTATTCGTTAAACTTTGATGCCGTGTAAAATAAACCCAACCTAACTATCTTAATTTCGTTAGGAATATAAGTACCCCTTGGGTCATGACCTGCAACGGAATCAATCTGTATGAGATTTTCATACAAATATGGTGCCATTCCTGTCCCAAACCGTATAAAAACTGAATATGTTTCATACGGTTTTGAGACTTTATTCGGTGTCATCAACCATTCGGGGATTCGTGAAGATTTATATTGCACGGAATAATAAACTGATTTATCCTCCATATCTAACGTCACAAGGTCTGAAGCAGCACCTATTGAGGTAGAAAAAATTTACATTTATAAATTGTTTGCACAGTCGTGATATGGTGGGCGGTAGAAGGAACTTTTTAAAGACAGAAACAGGATTTTTTCCAATCGCACAAAAAGCATCCACGATGCGAAAAAAATCTACCCAGTGCAAAGTTATCAGAGCAATAGATTTAGAAAAAAAATCCCGGGATAATTATTTAAAATTTTGAAGTCTCAATATATTACATTCAAAACAAATGTCGAAACTTTAGACATGTCCTGTTCAAGATCGTCTAAAAAACTTTGTGTTTCTAGAGAGCTAGACAACCTTTTTTTTAAATATTCAGTATCAAGACATCTCCGCTGACCTTTAAAGTTAAGGTCGGATTTTAAATAGAAGAAGCTCAGAGTTAAAGAAAATTGCGAAAAACTACTTGTTGTTAACTTCTCGTAGATTAACTTTTATTTTTCAACTAAGAAAATCTAAATTTTACACACCAGACACTTTCTATTGTGTCCGGAAAATGTCTTATGAATGCAAAATTGTAGTTTCATGTAAAATGTATGCGACATGCGAGCTTGTTTTAATTCTATGAGGGACAAGTTTCCAGGTATTGTTTAAACAATTTTCAATTATTTGAAAAAATATCATTTTCATATCTTTAATTACACTCGTAAATCATAAAAATTTGATAATCTTTCAATGAATGAAAGAACAAATGAATGTTGATAATAATGTTTGTGCATCGGGCTATTTTCCAATTGTTTACCGACCTCCCTTTTTCACTTCACTAAATTTTTTTTTGACTTAAAAAAATTTTTTGTAAAAAAAATATTGTACCGGAAGACCGTAAAGTACGTTTATGTACTTCATTTGAGTAGCAATTTCGATAACAAATATTTTCAAAGAAATTAACTGAAACCATTTTTTGACATGACCTCGAAAATGTTTGAACCTCAGGACTTTTCTGATATTTAAAATATCTGTGAGATATAAAAATACTTCAATAAATCAATAAACTGAAAAATTGAGGTCCGTAATATAGATGTTTGAGGGTGTAATTGATAAATTGTATTATTACATCGGTTCATTCAATGAGTTTTATCTACCTTTTCCAGAAAAAGTTCAAAATTGATGATTATCAATTGTTTAAACATTTAATAATTTCTTGAACACAAAATATGACTTCTATTATTCATTGTGGAATTAGTGAAGTTTTTGCACTAAAAAAAAATTTTAAATACACTGAACAAAAAATATCATTCTCTATATTCAAATCTTTTGTCAATTAAAAGTTATTCAAAAAATACTTTAAAACTTTTCTCTCGCGTAGAATACAAAAAATTCATGTTACGATTATTACAAAAAATCCTACCTTTATGATAAATTTAACATAAAATTGTGACTTTGAATTTTTAAGGTAATGTTCAAGCTAATACAAGAGGTTCTAGGAGTTTAATTCGAAAGTTACGGGGTGAGAAAGATGAGCTGAAAATTTCTAAAGTATTTAATTAAACATAATTGTCAATGAAAGACATGGACACTTTATTTTCTAGTCCTTTTCAAGAAAACAAGTAAAAACAATTCTTTGTTATCATTTTCTTTAAATTCAAAATAATTGTTAACGTTATAGACAAAATTAATAAGCAAATTCATTCCACCCTTGAAAAAACTAATTCCCATAATAAAATGGAGAAAAAAATAGTCGAAGATAAAAAATATGTACAATTCTTTAATACCTTTCGCAAAAGAAACTACAAAGGATTCTTAAAAATTTGCAAATTTGGGAGATTAATTAGAAAATTGTTTATAGCATAAAAAATTATTATTTTAAGATATAGTATTGTGATAGATACATCATCCAAATTTTTCTAAATTATTTTCATTAATAAAACGAAATCTGCTATTTGAATTCTCTATTTGTTTGTTGACATTATTTAAACAGCTAACAGTGATTATCTAGGTTTAAAAATCTATACATAATATACATTTGCGATGTCACCCTTTTTTTGCCCTGTTTATTAATATAAAAATTGAAAAAAAATTCAAATGTTAACAGCTGCATATCATTTTCAACATTTGGTTATCCTGTGTATATGATTTTTTAAATAAACCAAGGTGATGAAAAGAAAAAATTTTGAAAATTGGCTCTCATAAATCTCTTATAAAGTTAGATAAACTATCCTTTACAAAAATAATAGAATAATAAACGCAGACCAAAATTGTAAACTTCAGACTAATTTTTCCAAACCGGCATTTTTTGTCCTACATAAGGTCCGTCGTAATTTTTTCTATGAATTGAGTGGAAGTGAATTAAAGAGGATTGGTAGTGAGGGTGGTAGGGGAATGTAAGTTTGAGAAAGGGAAAGTGGAGCTTGGATGGATAGAAAAAAGTGGGAGGAGGAATAGAGGATGAAGAATTTAGAAGTAGGAGAGGGATGGTGGGATGGGAAGTTGAGCGTGGAGAAGTAGTAGGGGGCATTAGCAGTAGCAGATTTTTTCAAATCTCACATTCTATTAATTTTTTAAAATTATAATTACTTTATAAAATGTATTGTACAATGGTTGTTTACAGAGACTTTGACTTTAAATTTTGTTCAAAGTGACAGACTTTAATCTGATAGCTTTTAAAATTCGACAATATCTCCTCAATCCCCTCTATTTTTGAGTTAAAAGAACTCTGATGCTTGTAAATTTCAGGAATCGAGAATTAAACTCAAATACTTTTCAGTAAACATTTTTTAAACCTTTGTAATATTTTGTACCCAGCGGTCATTAAATTTAGCTACGTCTTTACGACATCGTTACGACATCTTTACGACAACTTTACGACATCCTATGTCCATGTCGTTTCGATCTCTTTGCGATATCGTAAAGCCATCGTCAAATTATACGACTCATTTACGACATCGTGAAGACACCTAAAGACATGGACATAGGATGTCGTAAAGATGTCGTAAAGATGACGTAACGATGTCATAAAGACGTCGCCAAACTTTGTGCTCACTGGGTATGCATTTTAATTCTAATATTACATTTAACTCACCATTAAAATAAAGAAAAATCAGGAACGTCAGGAGTAGAGTGGCAAAAGTAATATCCATTTTTCAATAATCAAAATGACACAGAAGTGAAAAAGCAAACTGATTTTCAAAAAACTGCGTGTGAAGAGTGACTCGGTTAATGCCTACTATATATATATAACTTTTATCATCTATGCAATGACTCGCTTTATTTCTTCTACAAAAAATAGAGTGGAATGCGAAAGATTATTCAAACCGGATCTCTAAATTTTCCATATTCGCTGTACCTACTCCCCATGGAACCTTCAGAATAATTAAACATTAGAACACGTGTAAAAACACAGATGAAAATCGGTTTTGATATATTTTTCAGTCGCATGTATAAAAATGCCAACAAAAATAAAAAAATTATATGCAAATTTTAAAATTTTACATGTTTTCCAGAAATACCAAAAAATTTCGACGAATTTTTAGCTATTCAATGGCATTCTAAGGACTTAAGGACCATTTTCACCAACAACAAAAATTCTTATTTTATTTTAATTGATTTAAATTAAAATGGTAATAAAAATTATTCCTTGGAAATAAAAAGACCATGGAATATTCATGTGAACACTCAACTAAAAAATAAGAACAATTTAAAAATAAAACAGCGCACAGTGAGACAAAGAATAGCCGTGGACAAATTGATTTTCAGAAGACAATTATTATTATCCGATTTTAACTTATTTTGAAAGAAAGCTGAAGAAACTATAAAAAAAAGTCCAATAACAATCCAAACGTTAGAAAATTCATTGAATTTGTTATAAACAAAGAAGTAAATTAAAATAGTATCGTGTGGATTGACGATGATCTATTACTTGATTTGCACTAAATTTCCACAATTTATGGACAAAAAGAGTTTTTTAATTGTGATAATGAAAGTTAATAAATAATTTGTTATTTCAAAAACAAATATCCATATCAGGTATTTTAGATAGAATGAATAAAGTTTTCTCTATAAAATCGAACACATATTTTTTCGAAACAAAACCTAAGTATAGTCTTTGCACCCCATATACAAATAAATAATTGTTTTAACTACCTTAATTAACGAATTCACTATTTGGGCATTTCTGGAGGTAAAAACTTGATTATTTATATGCAATTAAATGTAAATAACGAACTTGAAAAATTTTGAGGACATTTTCATGACAGTGAACAATTTATTACTGTAAACAATAATTGTTTGAACAAATTTTTATTATTTTATGTATTCAGGGGCATTATTCCTCAACTGCCCCAACTCAAAAAGTCATGTTTTTCGATTGTCTCTAAATTCTGGGAATATGTTCGCCTACCCAAGAGTAGTTAATCCACAAACTTATAGACCAGGATTACCAACCCTCCCCAAGTGAGGGGGGGTTGAATTTTCAACCCCAATGCCTGCAGGGGTAGTTTCAAACGCCTGTAACTTCCTTTCTAATTACGCGATTTAAAATTTGTATGAGGATTTTGGAAAGTGCTTTTTACACGCTTTCATCCTATTTTATTATTTATAACAAAAAAGATTGTTTAAACAATTTTTTTAATCAATCTTTTGTTTATTTAACTTTTTTCGCAATTTAGGCATCTACGATTTTTTTTAAATAGTCTCAAAAGAAAGCTTGACTTTTTTACTATGAAAAATGTCTAATAAGAAAATGGACAAATTGAAATTTATTGAGTTACAGAGCCGGTTGTAGAGGGAGTCCTCGCGCTCGCACTTGGGCGTTATGCGGCAGCATACCGTGGAACAGTTTTCAAGTATGCCATTTTTTTGTATTACTCACATTGATCCAAAATTGCATGAGGTCATCGGAAAAAACTATTCAGTAATGTTAACCAGTAAGTTTGAAGAAGTTAAAAATTTTTAAAGTTATTATGAAAAAATATTAAGTAAAAAGCACTTTCTTAAAAATGAACAGTATTTTTCTGAAGATAAATGATTCCTCACTATTATAATTTATTATCCGACAATAATTGGTTATTGCTCGTGCAATTTTTTAAAACAAATACACCATTCAACCAACTTCTCACGTATAAAGTGTTTTAGTAAATAAAGTACGAACGGATTAGTAATTAACGCCTGTCGTCAGCCTACATCCTATCAAGTTATAGTTTCCAGAGTCTACCACGTGGAGGTTACAGTGCGATTTTAGACTCCTTTTACCTGCAAGATGATTCGGGGTGCTTAATTTTAGTGAGTCCCCTCGCCTCTCACTTTCTGGGGTGCTTGATTTTAGTGAGTCCCCACGCCTCTCACTTTATGGGGTGCTTGATTTTAGTGAGTCCCCTCGCCTCCCACTTTATGGCGTGCTTGATTTTTGTGAGTCCCCTTGCCTCTCACTATACAACCTCTTTATGTTGTTCGTTTCTTCTTCGTACCAGCTTTCCACTTTCTTGGAGTACTATTCTGCTTTCGATTACGTTTACGCTTCGGGAAAACCTCACTTTTCTCCTCATAGGAAAATCGTTTCAGATCCAGCTGTCCCTTTGCGTTCGGAGCGAATGAATGATATTTTAGTGTACCTGATATGGTCACAGCCTTACTAAATCGATCTGCTAATTTTATTGTCATCGCTGCATGCTCTTCTTTGCTACTGAAAAATACGACAGTTTCCTTCAAGTTTTCTCTGCCCCATTCAAATAACTCGTAAGCTGTTAAGATCTGATTCTCAGCTGAACGTTGTAAGCTAGCTCTTGCAGCAAGACGCTTCAGATTACCTCCGATTCCATCGCATGCTCCTTTTCCATGGGCAATTGGATGGAAAGTCCAGTCTGCCGGGATGCCAAAATCTTTTTCATGGCACAGAAGGTTCGCAAAGTTGTATTTGTTCTTAAAATGCTGTGGTGCTCCATCTG